>NC_081542.1:1614882-1656599 GCF_901000735.1 Corylus avellana | reverse complement strand
TTTTTAAAAAAAAAAAAAAAAAGTTAATGCCCAAAACGACGTCGTTTTGGGCTGGGTGAGTTGTAATTTTTAGAGATCTAAAACTGTGTAGTTTTAACGAAGGGTATAATGGGTATAAAAACGTCAAACCGTTAAATCTAACGTTGAAAACTGACGGAGGGGTCCAAAGTGAGAGAAAATGGAAGTTTAAGGGTCCAAAATAAGAGTTTTTGAAGTTCAGGGGAGTCTGCAAAATCGGCCGGAAGTTCAGGGGGCCTTAGTGAAGTTTCCCAAAAAAAAAATTAAAAAGACTCAATAATTTAATCATTTTTTAATCTTAATATTTATGGCGCGTTTGGCGTTTTTTTAAACTCTTACAATCACAGAACATAACGTTCTGAAAAATCCTAACCGAAGCTAAAAGATCAAAGTCGTAACTAAAATATTACACATCAAAGACGCTAAACATCCGCTAACTTATAACTAATTTTCAGTTAGAATAACAGCAATTCAAGTTTGGCGTTTGGCGTTAAGATTTTTTTTTTTTATGAAAAATGCAATGCTCTATTTTTAAATAGCAGTTTTTGAAATTTTGAAATTATTATTTTTAAAAGGACGAATTTGCTTATACAATGTTGGGTTTTACAGTTGAGCCAATTGTTTGTAATATAAAATAAATAAATAAGAGCAATGTTATTTAGTAAATTTATATACAAGTCATGATTGTCTATGACCAAGATGGTGTGATAATTAAATTATTATTATTTTTTTTTATAATTATTAATCTAATAAGTGATTTTAACTGTCAAATTGTCATCTATTACTTTGCTCTATATATATATATATATACTTAGTATGAGAATAAGAGTTTGTTTAACATTTATCATCACATATATTATAGTCCTTTTCCTTTCCAACATTTGGCTAAAATTTTGAGAATGTGCATATGATTAGCCCGACCCAATATCAAATGGCCGCCCAAAGTAATGGTCACTCTAAAATGACTAATCAAATTATAATTGAAATTTTGTAAAATCACTTTTAAAATTCAACCTTACCTTAGTAGAGACAATAACCATCTCTCTCTGTGTCTATCTCTCTCACATTTTCCTATTGATTATATTATTATCTTTCAATTTGTAGGTAAATATAAATGTCATATTATCCAAAGCAGTATATACTACACTAATATCTTACTTTTTTCTTATTATGCCTACATGATAGAGTGTAGTAGCTTTTGGATCAACACTAATTTTTTTTTTAAAAAAAAAAAAATATATATATATATATACACTATGACAAAGAACAAATTCAAACAATATAACCGAATTGCGAGGTGTCTCGAACAGTTTAAGATGCAAAATAGATTGGCATTCACATCAACTAACAATTTAAATGGCTAATATGAGATTTATATGCCGTCAAACTGTCTAAAATTTATTTAAGCACATAAATGTTATATGAACTGTAGATCCTTATCTATTCAAAACACGCTTACTTAGGCGGGATTGAGATTCTCTAGAATTTTCTTTAAATTTGAGATTTTTAAATTCATAAATTTTAGTCATTCATCTTTTCTAAGCGTCTAAAATAAGTTATGTTTCAGCATTTAATGAAGAAGTTACCTTCAATGAATTGGAAAAGAATCATCTTCATTTCAAATGCATAACTTATTTTAGATGCTTAAATAAAATGAATGGCTGAGATTTATAAATTTAATAATCTCAAAATTAAATAAAATTTTAGAGATCTCAATTCATACAGATGGGCAGACATAACAAAAAATGCGACAAATAGGTAATAAATCGGATCCAATCCGAAACAAACATACCTTCTCATTTTCACTTTATCGGAAAAGACACTTCGGCAAAACGAAGAAACACAGAGGGGGAGAGAGAGAGACAGGGAGAGAGAGATGAGAAAAGGCTTGTTCAGATTTCTGGTGTTCGTTGGGAACATAATCCCACTGGCCTCTGCAGCTGTTTTCTTCAATCCCTTGCATGCGTCCTTCCCCGACCTTCCCGCCAAACCTGGTAATTCTTCCATTTTTCTTTTTTCTCGTTCTCGCGCTGCTTGGCTGCCGAGAAAACGCAAGAGAAAAATTAATCAACGACTCTTGCTAAATTTGGTTGTTGAGTTTAAAAACAAAAAGAAAAAACAAAATAAATTCCATTTATCGCTTTAATTTGGGCCAGGCCAGCTAAGAATTGTCGCGAGAGCTCTCAAAAATTATATATCTATCATTACTTTGTTTAAATTTGGATTGATGAATTTTAGTATTTCGTTCCGTTAAATATCCAAAATTAAGTTTGTTTTGTTTTTTAATTCTTTCTTAGCTGTTCCTATCAGTAGCTCTGGTGTATGTGGAGCTTTGCATGTAGCAGATCCTCTGGACGCTTGCTCTCCACTACAGATTGGTGTTCAATCCAATGAAACTAAGCAAATGAGGATGGTTTTGATAATTAGGGGTGGATGTGCCTTCGACGATAAGGTCCGAAACGCGCAGAACGCCGGCTTTGGTGCCGCGATCGTGTACAATGACCGGGACAAGGGAAATTTGGTTTTCAGTGAGTCACATTGCCCCCTTTGAACCTGTGTATTGCTTCCTTTATAATTTATTGGATGACCATATATATGGTATGTTACTTCTTGTTATTGAAAGATTATTTGGTTTTTGAAATGCATAAGTATATGGGTTTCAGTCTATGATTGTTTTGTGAAAAATATTCCTTGAGAGGTAAACCCAGAAAGTCCCTCTTTTTGATTAGGAAATACTCTTAAATAAAATATCGGTAAATGTCAGAATGATGTATTCTGCAAAATAAATGGAGGTTTAAGATATAAGGGAAGTAATCTCTTACGATATATATTTCATGCAACAAATTCCACTGTAATAATGCAGAAATTGTAGTGTTTTGAGCCATTATAATAAGTGACTGTCCCTTATTTGCAGTGATGATAAACCCTGAAAACGTAACAGTACACGCGGTCTTTGTTTCAAAGGCAGCGGGTGAATTTTTGAAGGAGTATGCTCGAGGGGAAAGGGGCGAATGCTGCATCTTCCCATCTCATTTTGATTCATCATGGACGGTGTTGACAATATCTTTTATCTCTTTTATTATCATATGTGCTATTGTGGTGTTAGTCTTCTATACGCCCAGACGCTTGTCGAATTCACAAGGAACATATTATCACTCTCAAAGTGTTGATACTGAGACGGTGGAAGCTCTACCTTGCTTCACATTCAGCTCTGCTCGTTCCGGGGACTGTCATAGTGAAGAAACTTGTGCCATTTGCCTGGAGGATTACAAAGATGGGGAAATTCTTAAAGTTCTTCCCTGTCGACATGGTAGGACTTTGGTCACATGGCTAATAGTATAGGCAATTACAGTAAAGTTGTAGTGCCAGTCTTGTAGATGTTTTTGCATAATTCTGTCTCTCGCATATCAGGGAAAACTATCAAATTCACAGGCTACCTTGGCATGTCATGATGCTCTTTGGACTGTTTCCATCCAAAATGTAGATATAAATGTATAGCATAAGTGGTGTATACCTTTATCTATTGAGCTTGTATGTTGTAAGCTAAAGCTCTCGTTTGTCCTTACAAATATAAGACCACCACATCTGGTCCAGGAAAGAAGAACTAGAAGAAGCTTTCCAATGAAAATAATAATGAACCTCTGATCTTGTCATTGAACCACCGTCACAGTGTCCATGCTGAAGTAACAAATATTCAGATGGTAAGTTAAACACGCACCCGGTGGGACTTGAATTCATGACCTCACCCTCCACCTTGCTACAAAGGGAGGAAGTACCATTTGAGCTAAAGTCATTGGTGATCTATTTATGTTTATGAAATTATTTATCATATGGTGCTGCATTCTTTTGTTACAGTGCTAGGAAGTGGAGATGGTTAGCATTATGGTATTTGTACCATTAAAATTAATAAGGACATTTTATGTAACATCACATTTCTAGACTTCCAGACTTTCCAGATGTGAGTTAATAACTTGAACTCTTCTTTCAGAATTCCATTCAAGCTGTGTGAGTTTGTGGTTGACCAAGTCAGGGACATTCTGCCCAGTGTGCAAGCATGATTTGGGAACCAAAAAATTGAATACTCTGAGGTAAGTTAAGTCCATGCTTAGTTTTTAGTTTCGAATGGAGCAATGTTTATTCACTTTGTTGAATATTTCAAGTGGCAGGGTCACTTGTCGATTGTGGTACATATTTTCATTCTACTTGGATCAAAATATGTTGCTAATTTAACTCTTCATAGAGTCCTAAAATTTATGGTGAGGACAATCTGTGTCTGGCCATCATTTCTTCATTAATGATGGGGTGCTAAATTAAAGGCCTGGTTACTCTATACCGCATGCTGGTTGTGCTGGTTATACTCCCTTTTCTCATTCTCCTGCTCCATAGATTACTTTGGCAGTTCACATGCTGAATGCCATCCTGGAACTTGGATGGGAAAGTTTCGAGCATAGTTCTTAACTGTTAGATGACTTGCACAACTTGGCATGAAAAGATCGAAAACTTTTCATCAGCTTCAGAGTTAAATCTGGTGAAAAATGGTTTAAACAAGATATACTGATAAACGAATCAATTCAAGCCTTTCATAGAAAGCTTAAACAAGATATGAGAGGGCTGTGATCAACAGGATTTTGAAACAAATCATCGCCTGTTAGATTATATACACCAATGAGGTTTAGTACTTGTAAATGCATGATTCCACTCCTCATTTTTTCATTATATCAGTGGTGTTGGCCAGTGTTATTGATAATCCAAACAAATTAATGAGTTAAAATTATAAGTTTCAACCTGCCATCTGTACAATTAAAAAAAGTCAAATTTCGCTGCTATCATCTTTACAGGTATAATAGTAGCACTCTAAATTATTATAAAGATAAAATAATTTGGGATTCAGCTCATTTTTTAGTGAAATCTGTGCGTTTTCTTGCAGGTGAAATGAGGAATTTGGATATAGATTCAACAAAAGGAAAGGATGATTAGTCTAGCTTTTGACATGAGGTATGTAGTTTGTCTCTTCATTTGACATTTAATTTTTGGTTGCTTCTACTCTATATGATGAAGGTGCAAGATTTTGGCTATTCGCTACTCTTCTATTGCACTCAGAAGTTGAGACAAATTGATTTCTGGAGATCTTTTCTCTATCATGAATCAAGCTAGTCTTTGCATTGAACTGTTACTGTATTGTTACTGAGCCTTTTTTTTTCTTCTCTTTTCTCTGTTTTTTAGGTCTTTTTGTTTTTCAGGGTGCTCTCAGTCTGGCAAGGACCTCAAATTCTAAAGTTTCTTTTAGTGCTTCTCGGTCTTCCAAGAAACCTTGAGAGGAATCTGGGATGATGTCCAAGAGTGATAGGAGGTCAATGACTGATGTATATATAAGTGCTAGTGATAAATATTTATGTAAGAACATACAATTAAACATCAATCCTTATGTGATTTTAGGATAATTGATACCAATAAACCCCAATGGTTGGCCCAAGTGGTAGAGGTCTTAGTTTTAAGGTTTGCTCCCGTCAAGGTCCAATGTTCAACACCTCATAGGTGCAAACAATCTTTTGGGGCCACATCTCCCGGTGAAAAATCAGTGATTTAACCAATTCCTTATATAAAAACTTTCGAGGGTGTGGTGCACGAGACCGGAGTTTACTCTGCAGGGGTGGGTCTGAAGGGCCCTGGCGTTGAAAGGTTTCCCAACATATATATATATATATATATATAAATTGATACCAATATTGCTGTGGGCCTCCATAATTTCTTTGAAATCGTAAATTATAAAATTATATGAATTTAAGCCATTATTTACATCGAACGGCTTAAAAATGCTACTTATTAAAAAAGTGAAATATATTTTTATTAGGTTCTTGCATTTTATGCTGGAAAAAAGCTTTGTTTTTTAATCTTATGAAGAAAAAGTTTTTAATCTTATGAAGAAAAGGTTTTAAGTGAAGATTTTAAAATCTACCAACTTTTCTGAAATTTGTAGGTTCCTGATCCCTTTTACAGCAAAATTAAAAATTTTAAATAATACAACTTTTTTAATATTTTTTAATTTTTTTATTATATATATATATATATTAAAAAATATTAAAAAACACGGGCGTGCATCAAGGCCTTTTTTTTTTTTTTATTGGGTGAACTCCGAGCCAGTCCCAACTGCCAATTTCCTCTAATCAAAGGCCTTGCTTTCTCACACAGTTACGTGGCATGATGTCATTGGGCCATATATGACGGAAACCATTATTCATTATCTAGAGCACCCTTCCACAGAAAACAAATCGTGTTTAAGAAACAGCTGCAGAACTCTACCCACATTTTCTATCCTCAGCTGGTTTTTTCAGGCAAACAAGGGATTAGAACAGCCAGCAGATCTGAAAAGTCAAGAGCTTTATACTTTATAAACACCATAACTCTTCATGGGCTCTTTAGAAAGGTTTGTTTCATTTTCTCAGCTGATACATCATATTGTTTCTGCAGAACTGTTACTGCAAAATTTGATATGGGTTTTTCCTCTTCAATGTTCCCTCGTTGTTTCTTTCTTCTTCTTCTTCTTCTTCTTCTTATATATTGTAGCTCGAGAGCAGAAGTTGTCACCGTTGATGTTCATGCAGCCAAGGATCTGATCAAGTCTGGCTACAAGTATCTAGATGTTAGGTATGTAAAAGGGTGCTCTTTGCTTCATATTTGATTCATTTCTTCTTCAAATTACTGAATTTTGTGGAAGTAATCAAGAAACTGGGTTTCAAAAGAAAATGGTTTGAGCTTTAGTTTTTGCACCTTCTAAAATGGTTCTGGAACTTTGTTATTTGTAAATAGGACTGTGGAAGAGTTCAAGAAAGGGCATGTGGGTTCAGACAAGATCCTCAACATTCCTTACATGTTCAATACACCAGAGGGTAATTTAAATCTCTAACAATAATAAGCTTCCTTTATATGTGGGTTTGCTTTGTTGTTTGCAAAAATGCTTGGTTACTTTTGATACAATTCTTTTACAAACTGGTGTTATAATTGGTGAAATAGAGTATGTAGTGGGTGATAAGCCATTAACTAATTATGGGTCTGATTGGATTTGCAGTTTTAAAACGTGAAATTTAAAAATAGTCATTTCAATATGTACTATTCGAAAATGTGATTTTTAAAAATGTAGTTCTCGCCTAACACTATGTTTGTTTTGATATTATGATTTTGGCCTTTAGGTAGAGTGAAAAATCCTCAATTCTTGGGGGAGGTTTGGTCTGCTTGCAACAAAGAGGATAATCTTATTGTGGTAATTTGTCTTGTTTCTTAAATAATTTCTTATTTTTTGGCAAAATATTTTGGACTATATATATAATAATGCTGGCACCGGACATAATCTTATGTTTTTCTCTGTTGGATGTCTTCTGTATAGGGTTGTCAAAGTGGGGTCAGATCCCTGTCTGCATCTGCTGATCTTCTTAGCGCTGTAAGTTTATTAAAATTAAACTAATCTTATCCTTCATTCAAATTATCAGTTATCAAAAAAAAAACAATTAAAGGGGTAGAAAATAATGAATTTAATTATTTAATTAATATTTTAACATTTTCCTCACATAACATGAATTCAAATTCTCTCTCAACAAATGACATTCAATACATTAAATATTTAACTGAAATAAAAAGTAAATTTAATCATTTAATTAAGAAAAATTCTATTTATCATACAAAAGCGTGAGGGAAAAAAAAAAAAAAAAAAAGATAATAAAAATAATTAAAAATCTAACTTGTATTAAATGAAATGGCAGGGCTTCAAGGATGTGAGCAACATGGGAGGAGGTTATCTCGCCTGGGTGGAGAACGGGTTTCCTGTGCAGAAGCCAGAAGCTGAGCTCTAATGGGCCGGTATATCACAATTACCACTATTTGCAATCTCATGCACAAGCAAAAAGAGTGGGTGGATAAATAAATTTAAAATTTTTGGTTATTTCCACCCGTAAATGTATTTACATTGGTTACCAAAAACACTAAGTGGTCTATGTAATTGTAATTAACCTACTTTTGCATCTTGTTAAATATAATTGCTTCAACAAACTTTGTTTAAAAATATATTGCCCGTGTGTATTGTATAAATTATATTACTAAATTCATAATTTCTTATGTGATTTAATATGATATCAAATTAAAAGTAATTATAGTACTGTTGAACCATGTTTCAATAATTCACTTTTCATTATAATCAAATATGCTACTTGTTGAGCTTCAATTATGAAGATAATGTTTGAGTTCACACATAAATAAGAGTATTAAAATATTAATCAAAATATTAAATTCATCATTTTTTTATCAGCTTTGTCTTTTAAAATAATTGGCGATTTAACAAATTATAAGTTTAATTTTCCTTTGACCATGTGCATCGTCTATTTATCATTCTCGCCCTTCGACCAGGCATTCTACCTTTGTCGAATCGGAAGCAACCACCACTGTATTGGTCTCGAAACATTTTACTTGGGGGGATTTTTTTTTTTTTGAAGTGTGGAAAAATGTGCTTTTTTTTTTTTTTCTCGACCATTTCTGTTGGGTAACTATTTGGAGAATTAACAGTTCACTTTGATACACCTTTGTTTCAAACAAAACCCCACCTAAAAAATTGTCAAAAACCAATACAAAACCTACTAGAAAAATCAAGCATAGAAATAAACATTACAAAAAAAAAAATCAAAATTTTTTTTTTTCTTTTATGAATCCTTACCTCTTTGATACACCTCTGTTTCAAACAAAACCCACCAAAAAAAATTGACAAAAACCCTTACAAAACCCACAAGAAAAATCAAGCACAGAAATAAACATTACAAAAAAAAATTAATTAATTAATTTTTTTTTTTTTTATGAATCCTTACCTCATTAATACATTTGTTTCTCTCTCGCCCAGCCTCTCTCTCTCTCTCTCTCTCTCTCTCACGCTTCATCTCTGTCCATCACGTTCTGTTTTGAGTGAAAAGAGAAGAAAAGAGAGAACAAAAAAAAAAAAAAAATTGGAAGAAAGTGGGTGATTAGATATGGTTAAAATGATCTTTTAATATCAAATAATTTCGGATGCAGTAAATACTAAATAGGCTCTTTTTAAGTGTAAGGATATTTGCTCTTATGGGTTAATTGGTCTTATTTTACCATGGACTTATTATATTGGGGCCTTATTAAATTGTGGCATTTTTTAAATTACTTACTTATCTTGATTAAAGGCCTTAAGCTTTTATGAAAAAAAATTTGTAGGCTTAATTAAAAAAAAAAAGGGCCTTATATATATATATATATATATATATGCAAAAAACAAAAATGTTTTGGACCTTATTAATCCGAGGCCCTAAGCAAGCGTCTCACTCACCTAGTGGTCTAGCCGGCCCTTTATTGTGTCATATGTAACTTTTTTTTCACCAGATTTTTCTTGCCATCATCGGGGTCAAATGAATGACTCAAAACTCAACATTAAAAGCTTTTTTCGCCTTCAACCAAAATGGTTGTGATTTAATTACAATGGATTCATCAGCGTAATGCATTACCACGTAGACAAAGTTTTCTTTTCATAATTTTTTTTTTCTAACCTAATCTCTTAAATTGATATATTTTCTTAGCATGCGTTTAACCCAATTTCGAGTAAAACTGTGTACTTACCATATAAGAATAATGCTATAGAGTATAGACTATATTTTTATTTCACTATTATTTTACCGTACTCACATGAGTACTGTCAATAGTCCGTCATCCATATTATAGCTTATACACCATATTTTTATCACATTTTTAGTTTTTTTTTTTTTTTTTTAACCAAAGCTAATTCAAAGACAAAAATAAAATTTGTGGTTCCTTTGTATATAATTGCTATGTAAAATGAAATTAACCTCCCCAAGATGTTGCCTCCTTGACCTCTTCAAAAGGATTCATAATGATAGAGCAGCTTTTTAGCAGAACTCTAGAGTCTCTTGCCATCTGCTCAACAACCAGAGAAAAAGCCGATTAAATTAATTAATTAATTATATACCAAATACAATAACTGTATTATTGCAACCTTTTCCCGGTGTCGTAATGGAGAGGATCTTGTCCGTCGCTCAGTCGCCGTGGACCAACGTTGTCATAATCTTTGTTCATATTTTATGAATGGATGTGACATCTTTCTTGTACTATATAATATAAACCATATTTTCTTTTTTACTTTTGCCGTCTTGCACCTTCAACCTTTCTGATTTCTCCATAAGTTGATGAAAAATCTTCTTAAATGTGACTTTACACTCTGGACATGATTCTAACTAAAGAACTCTACTTTTTTATATAATGTTAAATCATGACTAAGCTTAAACGTTAAGAAAGATAAATCTTATATACCCTATTTTTATTTTATAATCAATTTTAAAATACTAATGTGTTAGTTCTAATTAACGGGTGATTTTTTTTTTTTTTTTTTTTAAATAAGAATTAATTTAAAAGCTGGTTGAGACTATTACATTAGCATTGTATGATAGCTACAAGATAAAAATATGATTTCTCTTATAAGAGAATGAGAAGCAAGGGAAAGACGATCCATGGAGGATACAAAAGGTTGATTGGCATTGTAATGTATATTATCATTATCAGATAATTGTGAGATAAAAATATTAATTTAAGGCAGTGTTGGAAGAAAATAACAACGCACAAAACTTTTTATTTGTGTGAATCTGCAGGAAACTATAAAATAAAGCAATATATATGCGGAAAATATATTTCTAAACACCACAAGCACAAGACACACGATTTTTTACTTGGAAAACTTTCCTGGTGTGAAGGAAAAATCATGAGACCGTTCCCCTCACACATCGGGCCCTGTGCAAAGCAGAGACAATCCGTTTCTCCCTCCCATGGATGTTGGGCCGAGACTTATTAGTTGAATCTGGGCTCTGATATTAGTGTTGGGTGGTCTTGAACCTTTTTAAACTCCAAAAGCTAACTCAAGATGTGAGACTTTCTCTCACGTTTATAAACCAATCATCGCTGTAGGAAATTTCTTTTCATGGAAAATAAGGAAAGAAGGACACAGACGTGTTAAAACATCCCAACATGCAATGGCAGGTAGTGTTGGGAGATCACGTTGTGGGACCCGTTATGCCCGACAGGCTTATAACATCCATGCAAGAATTCTTAAATTCTCTGAGGGTAAGGGTCTCAGATTGTAGCACAGCAAAGCCCACCAACCCCAGTTGTTTCTATTAATTACCTGCAATAAGCTATGCCTCTAGGAGCCGACTTTGTCCATCATCTACTATTTTTTTTTTTTTTTTGTTCTTTTCATGATTTTGTTGAGGCTTTGAAATGTCAGATACCCGGAAGAAAAATTGATTCAGGGTTTGTGGGTTGGAGCTAGAGATGGGGGAGGGAGAAGCAAGGGAAGGGCGATCCGTGGCTGAGACCCCCACTTGGGCTGTTGCAACTGTAATCACTGTCATGGTTGCATTTGGATTCTTCTTTCATAGCTCTTTGAAACGTTGCGGAAAGGTAAAAGAACCAAAAAAAAAAAAAAACGGCCATCTTGAGATTTGTTTGGATGTTTTACAAGCTTCTTTATTCACTCTCTCTAACAGTGGTTGGATAAAACTAAGAGAAAGCCTCTGCTTGCTGCCCTGGAGAAGATCAAGGAAGGTTAGCAGTTGGGTTTTCAGAGATCGGTTTTTGTTTGATTGCTTTAATATTTCTTCAAGCTTTTGGAATTTTGGTTGTTGTCTGCAAGCAGAGCTAATGCTTTTTGGGCTTCTGTCGTTGTTGATGGGTCATTGGATTGTCTATGTGGCCAAGATTTGTGTCAAATCGTCCGTCTTAGGCAGCCGATTTTATCCATGTGCATCGGAGGTTGTTCGCCGATCAGCGCAGCACATTCTTGTTTCAAGTTCAGGTTATTTGAATAGCTCCTTTGTCAGAGAACAGATGAAAAATGGGCTGCATAATCATTGTCCTCAGGTAGTTTCCTCCCTGCCCTTTTGAATTTATGATGTTTAGACAACAATGCAGCTGTTATGTTACTCTAGCTGTAATGCAATCCCAGTAAATTCTTATCTTTTTTTTTTCATTGATTACAGCCTCTATATCTGCAAATACTACTTCAAAACTTGTTGTTTTTCTTTTCCAGGGTCATGAATCATTTGCTTCTCATGAAAGTCTTGAGCAGCTTCATCGTCTTGTATTTGTTCTTGGCATTACCCATGTTTCTTACAGCGTTTTTGCCATTGCATTGGCCATGATTAAGGTTGACATAACTCTTTATTAAACTGTGTGGTTTTTTGGGTTCTCCTTTGGGGCTTAATCTTTGTTAGATGAGCAATAAAGTCTACAATTCAATTCATGCAGATATACAGCTGGAGACCATGGGAAAATGAGGCTAAGTGTATGGCTATTGAGAGCTTACAAGGTGCAGAATTCTACACCTGATGGCTATAATGACCTTAATTGTCCATCAATTTTTATCTGGATGCTACTGTGGATGCCTTCCATTGCATACATTAGTCTTTTGCTCCATGTTATTAAATTTTCTTGAATTTTAGACACTTCACAAGCTACGCCAGAAAATATAAGAATGAGGCGACTATCTACTTTCATTTCTCACCGCACGTCCCATCCATGGAGCCAGCACAGAGGTTTTGTTTGGCTGGTATTCTCACATCATTCTCTGTCTGTCTCTCTCTTTCTTTCTCCTTGCCTAATTTAATCGCTACATGGTGATCTTGTTTCATTTTCTTTGTTGAGAAACAGATTTTTACTATTAAGATTTCCAGAACAGATAAATACCAGTTCAACTTGTTCATAATCTGAAACAACCAAATGACACAAACATACACTTCCTCTGGTTTTGCCCAGTTGCTTAAATCAACAAATACAAATTAAAGTTGCTGAAGCAGCAGTAACATCCTTAGAGACAAAAGGAGAAAATAGGGGGTTTATAGTTGTAGATTTGTTCAATTTCTACCATTATAGCTTCTCCTCCATACATGCTTGTGCATGTATGTATGGGAAGAAGATAGCTAATAGTCAATAATTTAAAGATGCTTAGAGAAAACCTTATAATTTCTCATTGCATGTAGCTTGACAAATGATTCTCTTTTCATTCTTGGTTTCCTTGGCACTTGTATGGGTCAGACTCAAATTACCTAATTTTGCAGCTTTGTTTCACCCGCCAGTTCTGGAGTTCTATAAATCGAGCCGACTACATGGCCTTGCGTTTAGGTTTCATCACAGTATGTTTTCTCTGCTCTAAAATGATTGTTTGACCTATATCTTTTGATCTAGGAAATCTGGTAGATGTGCAATACTTTTATGCTTGTATATATATATATTGCAAAAATAGAATGTGGCAGTGAGTGTCATGAGACCAAATTTGCTCCACTGACTTTGTTGTTTTTGTTTTTTGTTTATTCCTTTGTAGACTCATCAACTTCCTCTATCATATGATTTTCATAATTATATGCTTCGAAGCATGGAGGAAGAGTTTCGTGATATTGTTGGAATTAAGTATGAGTTCCTTAACCCTGCTTTGAGAGTAGGAGTTTCTTCATATTAAATTCTGCAACTTTACTCATGCCATGATCTCAACCATAAGGTTTACTTAAATCTTGGAAATGTTTGTATGCAATTGATAGATAAGCTCAACTCATATCATAGACAGTTTCTCTAGTTAGTCATGTAGATTCCTCTTGTTTCGTTCTTTCCCCCCTTCCTTTGGACTGCCTTGTAACAACTTTGAAATGAGTTAAGTAAATTTGATTTGCATATATATGATGATGAAAGTAAGATGATTAGGGATATGTACTTTGATTTTATGGTGGGAATTCAATCTGTTCACAACTTTTGGCAAAGAATCTAAACCAAGAGATTCTTGAAGACAATAATAAATGCAAAGTTCATTGGCAAACCCTTCTTGCCTAAATATTCTAATGAATAATTCAATTTACTTTATTGCTGCCACCAAGTATATGAATGTTCACAATTTAAAACTTAGATTATTTTCCAACTGATACATATAGACAAAAACACCAATTGCACGATTCACCAAACAAGAAAATCATTGCAAAATCACCACACTGCAAGTGCACGTTTACTGATGAATGTACTTACCATATCAACTTCCTTTGAGTGGTAGTCAAAGAATTTATTTTTGTTTTGATTATTTAGAATTACAGACTTGATCAAAGTACAAAATTCAAGCAATGTCGGACAGCAACCTTATTATTGCAATGGTAGCAAAGTCGTACGAATTCTGTTTTTTTATCTCTGCAAATTGACCTGATTACTTATTTGCACTCCTTTTGCAGTGTGCCTCTCTGGATATATGCAATATGTTGCCTTCTTCTAGATTTTCATGGTAATTTCATTGAATCTTGTTATGCTTCAAAACTAAAGTCGCCCAATTTTTAACATTTTAGTTTATCCTGGCGTATAAACTGTATTGAACTAAGCAAAACCATTTAAGTTGCATAGAATAGTGCATTTAGTTTGCCATGTCCACAGGCAACAGGAGACATCTAATAGAATGGCACAGCCATAAATACGTATTTGTTCTGAGCGGTCTCATCGGAATTGAACGGTTCCATCATTGTTCACATAAGCATTTGGATGTACAAATTCACCATTGGCAGTATGGCATTGAATGAAATAGGCACAATGTTGGTATAGTATCAGTTCAGGCCTTCCAAAACGATACAACTTTCCAGTAAGGTTGTGATGAAAGCTGTAATAGACTGTAGTGGCTCTACTCAGAATAATGGATGTTTCAAGAATTTACATATAAAACACCAATCTAGCAACTAAATTTCCTTGTTATATATAAATAATATTAAAGTAGTTATTATTCGCGGAAATATTTTGCTCATATTTAGTAATGGAGTTGATCTCTAGAGCATGAACTGTGACTTCTATCCAGGAACCAATATTTACTTTTGGCTTTCCTTCCTTCCAGCAATTGTAAGTCTCCATCATTAATCTCCTTTTTTCTTCTCCATGTTTTTTTAAACCAACTGTAACAATCTACTTATGCTTCTTTCTTTGTTGACTTATTTGCTAGTTGATCCTCCTAATGGGAACTAAACTGCATCGGGTGGTGGTAAAGTTGGCTGTGGAAATCATGGATAAAT
The DNA here is from genome assembly GCF_901000735.1 of Corylus avellana. Lineage (NCBI taxonomy): Eukaryota > Viridiplantae > Streptophyta > Magnoliopsida > Fagales > Betulaceae > Corylus > Corylus avellana. The sequence goes on along the minus strand of NC_081542.1, from coordinate 1,641,489 downwards.
GTCCATTAGAGGGATTCCATCAGTTTAAACTGAGGGATGAGCTGTTTTGGTTTGGAAAGCCTAAGCTTCTTTTGTGGTTAATTCATCTAATATCCTTCCAGGTTGGTAAATCAAAAGCATTTGTAGTTGCTTCTGAAATATTATTGTGGAATTGAATTCTTATTTACGAATTTATTTTGCAGAATGCATTCGAGATGGCAACATTTCTTTGGTCCCTGGTAAGAACTTGGTTATAGTGGTTGTTCTAAGCCAACACCTTTAATGTAAAAGGTGGATCACTTCAATACTATAAAGGTGAAAAGTACCGAATATAATCAGGAAGTCGGCCTCCATTGATTAAGAGCATGTTTGGGATTATATTTGAGAAATAACGCTTTTTGGCCCTTTTTTTTTTTTTTTTTGGCTTTTTTGACTATTAAAAACGCTTTTAATTTTTTTTCTACCAAACGGGTACTTTTTTCTTCAAACATACTTTTTGAGCGTTAAACGCACTTTTAGGCCCCTCAAACGCACGTCCAAACAGGCCCTAAGTAGCATTCATAAGTTTGTTCATCAATTTGATCATTTTTTGCAGCATTTCAACTTAACCTTATATGATGATCTTAACAATCCAATCCCTACTAACTTTCCCTTTATCATAATATAGCACTCGTGTGTTGTGATGATGCTAACTATTACCTTTTTCTTTACAGTGGGAAATTAGGGAGCCTTCTTGTTTCATGGAGAACCGTACATTCCTTGTGATCCGCTTGTCATTTGGGTAATAAATCATTTTTTTTCCAACTTTTTGAGCCAACAACTATTTGCTCTTTTTTCTCCCAGCATTGTGATGCAACTTTGCTAATTATTGCATCAATAATCTGGTTGCACAAATGACTCATACTGTTAGTCACCGTTTACTGCAGGATCATCTCCCAATTCTGGTGTAGCTTTATTACATTCCCCCTCTATGTTATCATTGCACAGGTCTGGCTTCTCTTCCTCTTCATCTCTCTCTCTGTCTCTCTCTCTCTCTCTGTCTCATCATTATTGTTTATGTGATTGTAGATGGGTTCGAGGTTCAGAAAGTCGGTCGTTTCCGAAAATGTGAGAGAATCACTAACTGGGTGGCAGAGGAGAGTAAAGGCCAAGCATGGTTCCTCTGTTGGGCTCTTGAGTGCAACAGCAACTTTATCTCCAGGTTCTGTGGGTGATGAGATTGGGAGAATTCATGATTTAGCCTCAGAAAGCATGGAAGGAAGCTCCTCAAAAGATCACCATTCATCTTTCTCACGTCAACCAGCATCAATGTCAACAAACCAATTATATGAAGTCTCTCTCGATGATAAGAAATTAAAAACCTCGGTTTCTTCTGGTCCTGTTTGTGACAGAGCTGCCAGTGATGATGGTAACTATGATGACAGTGATGATGATGATAATTATGATGGTTGTGATGATGATGATAAAGATGACATCAAAGATGATTCATATCTCCTTCCAATGCCTTAAGATTTTTTTTGTTTTTAAAGTTCATGAACACTTGCATAGCATTGTAGTCATCAGATAGATTGTATTTTTCATCTTGCTAACAAATAGTTGTTGCTATTGACTGCTATATATCTTCTTAGTAGATTGCTTCATATGGTGTCTTATTCTTCCTAATTCAAATCCTTGACGTAAAGGCTCAAGTCATGCAGTGCTCAAGCAGTACATTTGTGTTATTACTTCAAAAAGACTTGTCGAGTTATAATTGAAGCTTTATAAAATTACTTATAAAAAGTCAATCTTTCATAACAATGAATCAATATAGAACTTAAACACTCATATATACGTTTATCATTTCCTCACTCAATGTGGACAATTCATCTTTCTAACACAATACTAACTTTCTAAGATGTTACATTGTGACGAATGAAGTAGACGATATATGGATGAGACCGTGCAATCCGAAGTGTTAGGTTTTATATATGTTGGTTAATTTGGTGTTCAAAACAATTTAGTGTAAGATCTGATAGGCTAAGTTTGGTACTTAGGCTAGTTTTCAACTATTGGTTTGGTTGGAAAACGTCAGAATGAGGTGAAGATTGCAATAAGGCATCGTAGCTTTGTTCGAAAACTGAGAGAGAGAGAGAGAGAGAGAGAGAGGGAAATGTCATCGGTGGGTGCTATTTTAGAGAGCATCGGCCAGCAGGGATGATATACATAAGGCATTCAAACATATGCACAAATCGGGTGACGAATTTTGTTTAACTCGGTCTATAAAATTACCATTTATCTCTTAGCATATAACATATGTTTTTTTAAATAGCATGTGAGAAACATATATTTTTTAATAGAGATTTTTTATAACTCTATTAATGCTATATATATATATATATATATATATATATATATATATATTGTTTAGAGAAATACTATTTCTCTGTCTTCCATCCATCTTAATCAATTTTTTTTTTTTTTTTCAAAATTATCATTGGATCTATTTTTTGTATATATTCAAGGGACGCATAACAATTTTATACACTGAATTTTTTTTTAAAAAAAAAAAAATTCAATTCAATTTGACTAATAAAAAAACTCAATCCTTTTAATTTAGTTATGTAATATATATTTTGTAAGTAGTTATGGACTATTTGAGTATGAGATAAACAGATTTGTACAGATTTGGCTGCAACCATGGATAATCCCCCGCGAATCTTGGTTCAGCCCAAAAGCTCTCTCAGGCCGGGCAAATATTTGGCCACGTCAGCCCAATCAAATGTAAGCTATAGGGAAATGCTTTTTTTTTTGGAAAACCTAAAGGGAAATGGAATTGAGATCCTCTCAAATTGAAGAGAAATTGGAAATTACATGTCGTATGCCCCCCGTTTTAAATTGATTTATAAAATGTTAGCTATTTTTATAAAAGCAATGCATTAAATGCTGACTTTTATTTTACCGAGATTTAAATGATTTTATAGACCATTAAATTTAAAATGAAGGACCACGATTAACAATTGAAGAATCTCCAATTTCTTCCCAATTGGAAGGAATCCGTATCCAGGGAAATGCTACAATGTAATAATATTCCCACATTTAGCCATCGAAGCGTGATGGCAAGCATCTTCTAATATTTTATTATTAATTTTTTTTTTTAATTTTTAAATCAAAATAAAAAATTAAAAATTAAAAAAATAAAAAATAAAAAATAAAAAATAAAAAACTTAAAAAGAAGTTGCAAGGGGTAGGGTGGCCAGCCACCCCTAGGCCCTTGGGGGTGGTCGGACCACCCCCAATGGCAAAAAAAAAATTATTTATTTTTTTCGATTTAGTCCTTGGGGTGGTTCGGCCACCCCCCAAGGGCCATGGGGGTGGGGGTGGCTTCAGCCATCCCTGTGGCCCTTGAGGGTGGCCGAGGCTAAATTTAAAAAAAAAAAAAATTAATTTTTTTTGGCCATTGGGGCAAGGGCCTAGGGATGGCTTCGGCCACCCCAGATCACCCCTAACTAGAACTGAGGTGGCCGGCCACCCCTTGCAACTTCCTTTTTAAGGTTTTTTTTTTTTTTTTTGATTTAAAAACTAAAAGATTTTTAATAATAAAATATTGGAAGATGCTTGCCACATCAGCTTTTGATGGGCTAAATGTGGGAATATTATTGCATTGTAGCATTTTCCTAAGCTAAACATGACAACTTGACAAGTGCTATAGAACCAAACAAATGAACTCAAAAAAATTTTCAAACTGACATGGTAAGAGTTTTTGAATTTTTTTTTTTTAAAAAAAAAAGTACTAGGGAGCCAAACAAATGAACCCATAAAAATTTTCAAATTGACATGGCAGACAAGGAAGAGAGAATTGCATTTTTTTAATTTAAAAATGGAAAATGATATAGTCACAACTTAAGTCCAACTTTTACCTTATTTTTTATTTTATTTTTTTTAAAAAAAAGCAAATGAAGAAAATGTGTGAATGAATAATATCTAGTTTTGGTCATTCTTTTATTTGGTATTTAAAAAAAAAAAATACAAAATGAAGGACCAAAAATAAATATTATTCATTCAGATATTTTTTTCATTTGTTATTTAATTTTTTTTTAAAAATAAAAAAATAAAGTAAAAGTTGAACTTAAGTCGGTCAAATAAATTGAGTACGTATCATCCTCGAGTACTAGTACTACTCACGGTTTGAAATTTTTTAATATATTTGTTTGGTTCTACCACTTCTCCTAAAACATAAAGGTTAATTGGGTCGACTTCGTCTCCGCGACATCAAACGCTTCCCCTCACCTTCGTTCCAAAACCTCAAGAGAGAGAGAGAGAGAGAAATGTCGTCTGGGGCGGTGCCGTTTTGGAGAGCAGCGGGGATGACGTACATATCCTACTCGAACATATGCGCGAATCTGGTGAGGAATTGCCTCAAGGAGCCTTTCAAGACCGAAGCCCTCACCCGCGAGAAGGTCCATTTCTCCATCTCCAAGTGGGCCGACGGCAAACCCCAGAAACCCAGTACGTTCCTTCTCTTTCTCTCCCCTCAGATCTACGCTTTCTTTATCCGATTCTCTCATTTTGATCACATCTAGCCCAGTACGCCCAAATTTTGTGTTTTCGCTAGATGGGATTGAGCTGATTATTGATGATGTAGATTTCCGAGTAAATTTAAGCAAATTAAATATGTTAGTGCACTTAAAAGAATCAGAAAAAAAAAAAAAAATCAAATAGAGTAATATGTTGAACATCTTGAAACTGGAAAAAAGGGTATTCGGGTGCTCTTCAACACATGTATCAGATTTTCTGATGAAATATTTTATCTTTTTCTTATCAGCTGCCCGCTCGGACACGCCAGAAGTCTGAGTTATGGAGGAGGTAGACCTTTTATTTGGTTGAAGCTTTCTTCTGTTTTAGTATTTTGATGCTCAAACCTTTCGGGTATGGAATGGATTTTTGGTCTTTCATGTTATTGCTCTTGTAATAATGCAAGTGGCGTCTGCCACATCGTCCAAGCTTTTACTTTTGCTTGCTATTTTGGAACAAATGTGGATGGAAATTCGATATTTTAGCATCACAGGTTCTGAAATCAAGCATACGGATAATCACTTCCTTTTTTAATCTATGGCATGCCTTCATTTCGTTTGCTATTGTTTAATCAGTGCAGATATTTCATTGGTTAAAAAAAGGTTTGCTAGTAAAATCTTTGAGGTACGACCAAAAATGCCCAAAACTTTGAGAAGATTCTAGGTTCGATGGAGATCAATGTGGTGTCCTTAAACTTCGATTGGAAAAACAGTTGTAAAGGACAATGTGTTAGATCCCTGTACATGAGGGAAAATATTTCACTACATAGGCACTGCCTATGCAGATATGGGAGAACCAACAACGAAAGCAATAACAAGATTAGTGGAAGAAGGTTTGTACTTCTCTTCATCTTGGAGGTTTGGGAATTAGGAGTTTGCTCACTCTCAATCAGGTGCTTTTTTATGGTTATGGAGGTATGTTGGGGACAGGCTTTTTGGTGACAGGTAATGGACAAAAAATTATGGTAGTATGTTGGGTGGGTGGTGCTCTTATGTTGTTACTAGGCCATTTGAAGTGAGTCTTTGGAAACATATTAGGAGGGGTTGGGATGCTTTCTCTAGTTTTGTTTGCATCGAGATGGGTGATGGCTCTCATACCAGGTTTTGACATGACGTTTGGTGTGGGGATCATTCTCCGGAGGAATTCTTTTTGGAGTTATTTTGCATTGCAAGGGATAGGGATGCTATGTTGGCTGACCATATGTTTGCTCATAATGGTGAGGTGCATTGGGACATGAGTTTTATTAGATTGGTGCGCGATTGGGAGGGTAGATTGTGTTTCTTTCTTTTTTTCAATGCATTGTATTCCGTTAGGTGGGGTCGGGTAGATGAAGATAAGCTATGTTGAATTCCTTCGAAAAGACAATAGTTTAAGGTCAAAACTTTTTATAGAGTTATCCTTCCCAATGTGATCCCTCTTTTCTTTGAAAGAGCAGCTGGAGGTCTAAGAACTTGTTTAGGTGTGTTTGAAGGAGGAAAAAGAGCTTTTATCACATTAAAAGCTCTTTCCGTCCAATATGGTGCCATTTGATTTTTAAAAAAACAAGAAAAAAAAAAGAGCTTTTACTATCTTAGAAAAGCTCAAAAGAAAATTGATGTGAAATTTTCTTCTATGGGGTTGTTGGCAATAGCTAGCTCTGTGATTAGATCTTGGTGATTAACCTCATTGCATTGGCATGCCCACCAATTTGATTCAATGTGCTCCAATTGGAACCCTTAGTGTTTTTTGATGTTCAATAGCATACAATGATGGATGTGGTTATGTAAACAATTTCTTAAAGTATATATGCATACACATACAAAAAGATTTTGAGTTAGTATTTGTAACCCCTTGTTGCTATAACATTGCCTGAGATTACTTGGTTTTGTAGTGGCTAATTTTGTGTATTTATCAAGAAAAATATCTGCACTGCATGTTACAATACTGGGCTCTGTTTTATATTATTCTCTGTTGGATTGTGTACGAAAAAGAGAAATTATAGTTTTGAATGGCAGTTGAACCATGTATGGCAGCTGTATAACAGTTTACTAAATAACAGTACTCTTCTAAAAATGAGAAATATGGTTTCTTGTAGCTCGAGACCTGGAAAAATCGTCAGCACCTCCACGATAAATTACAAAATGCCACTGTTCTCATGGACCTCAGTTTTCTGCCTTGCACGCTTTGGCATCACGGACAACAAGCATTTTGATAAAAATTATTCTAAACGTCCAAATTTTGCATTTTTGCAATAATCTGAATAAGTTCATGTTATACAAAATATGTCATGGTATATAGTAATTATCATAATCGACGATAAGAATTAGGAATGAGAAAGACTTTCTGTGATTTTCTTTCTCGTTTTTTCAAAAAAAAAAAAAAAAAAATCATGTAAGAAGCCCAAGGAGAGGCATGAATTACCCAAAAAGTACTGAAATTGTCAAATAATGCCTAATACTATGAGAAATATTAGGTCTCATTTTTCTTTTCTTTTTTTTTTTTTTTTTTTTTTTTTGTCAAATTTAAAAAAATTAGCCATTGAATTTGTAGGTCTATATGTGGGTCCTATATATTTAATGGTAGATTTAAACAAGACATATATGGAGATTGTTGAGAGATGTTAGGAGAATGACCCTAACATTTATCTAATACTATCCTCAACAATTTTTATTTATTTTTTAAAACAAAATCCTCCACACAATGAAGAGGATTGCAATGGTGAAGGTGTTGGGAATGGAGGGAGGAGATGGACAAATTCACAAGCTTTTGAAAATAAAAAGTCGACTTGAAAATTATTTTTTATTTATCAGTATTTTCTGTCCGCGCCAAAATTAAAAAAATAAGAACCAACCATTTAAAAAAAAAAAAATTGATGCTAAAACAAACACAACCTAAATTATATTTCTAACTTATACTACATAATTTTACAATCCATTGTTGGTTGATGACTTGATGTTCTATTCAAAAATAAGTAATTATAGTTGTCATCTTTGTGTCCACTTAAAATTGATGTAGCTTTTGAAATTACCATTTGATCAAAATTCAATAATAATTTACCACAAATACAATGGTAATTTTAAAAATACATTAATTTTGGATATACACAATGAAATCATAAAGGTAATATATATCATTACTCTTAAGAAATATATTAATCAACGTAATTAGATAACAATGTGGTCTCTCTAATTAATCAACTTTGGCTACTTTATATATATTATCGGCATCACGGACAACAAGCATTTTGATAAAAGTTATTCTAAACGTCCAAATTTTGCATTTTTGCAATAATCTGAATCAGTTCATGTTATACAAAATATGTCATGGTATATAGTAATTACCATAATCGACGATAAGAATCAGGAATGAGAAAGACCTTCTGTGATTTTCTTTCTCGTTTTTTCAACCAAAAAAAAAAAATCATGTAAGAAGCCCAAGGAGAGGCATGAATTACCCGAAAATCATTGAAATTGTCAAATAATGCCTAATACTATGAGAAACGTTAGGTCTCATTTTTCTTTTTTTCTTTTTTTCAAATTTAAAAAAAATTAGCCATTGAATTTGTAGGTCTATATGTGGGTCGTATAAATTTAATGGTAGATTTAAACAAGACATATATGGAGGTTGTTGAGAGATGTTAGGAGAATGACCCTAACATTTATCTAATGCTCTCCTTAACAATTTTTATTTCTTTTTTAAAACAAAATCCTCCACACAATGAAGAGGATTGCAATGGTGAAGGTGTTGGGAATGGAGGGAGGAGATGGACAAATTCACAAGCTTTTGAAAATAAAAGTCGACTTGAAAATTATTTTTTATTGATCAGTATTTTCTGTCCGCGCCAAAATTAAAAAAATAAGAACCAATCATTTTTTTTTTAAAAAAAAAAAAATTGATGCTAAAACAAACACAACCTAAATTATATTTCTAACTTATACTACATAATTTTACAATCCATTGTTGGTTGATGACTTGATGTTCTATTCAAAAATAAGTAATTATAGTTGTCATCTTTGTGTCCACTTAAAATTGATGTAGCTTTTGAAATTACCATTTGATCAATAATAATTTATCACAAATACAATGGTAATTTAAAAAATACATTAATTTTGGATATACACAATGAGATCATAAAAGGTAATATATATCATTACTCTTAAGAAATATATTAATCAACATAATTAGATAACAATGTGGTGTCTCTAATTAATCAACTTTGGCTACTTTTTATATATATATATTATCGGCATCACGGACAACAAGCATTTTGATAAAAGTTATTCTAAACTTCCAAATTTTACATTTTTGCAATAACCAGAATCAATTCATGTTATACAAAATATGTCATGGTATATAGTAATTACCATAATCGACGATAAGAATCAGGAATGAGAAAGACCTTATGTGATTTTCTTTCTCGTTTTTTCAAAAAAAAAAAAAAAAAATCATGTAAGAAGCCCAAAGAGAGGCATGAATTACTCGAAAAGCAGTGAAATTGTCAAATAATGCCTAATACTATGAGAAATGTTAGGACCCATTTTTCTAATTTTTTTTTTTTTCAAAATTTTTTTTTTTTTAAATTAGCCATTGAATTTGTAGGTCCTATATATTTAATGGTAGATTTAAACAAGACATAAATGGAGGTTGTTGAGAGGTGTTAGGAGAATGACCCTAACATTTATCTAATACTATCCTTAACAATTTTTATTTATTTTTTAAAACAAAATCCTCCACACAATGAAGAGGATTGCAATGGTGAAGGTGTTGGGAATGGAGGGAGGAGATGGACAAATTCACAAGCTTTTGAAAATAAAAAGTCGGCCTAAAAATTATTTTTTATTGATCAGTATTTTCTGTCCGCGCCAAAATTAAAAAAATAAGAACCAACCATTTAAAAAAAAAAAAAAATTGATGCTAAAACATACACAACCTAAATTACATTTCTAACTTATAGTACATAATTTTACAATCCATTGTTGGTTGATGACTTGATGTTCTATTCAAAAATAAGTAATTATAGTTGTCATCTTTGTGTCCACTTAAAATTAATGTAGCTTTTGAAATTACCATTTGATCAAAATTCAATAATAATTTACCACAAATACAATGGTAATTTTAAAAATACATTAATTTTGGATATACACAATGAAATCATAAAGGTAATATATATCATTACTCTTAAGAAATATATTAATCAACATAATTAGATAACAATGTGGTGTCTTTAAGGGGTAACTCAATCGGCTATGAACCACGTCTTATGAATCAAAGATCACTAGTCATCCCTTGTGTGAACATGTCAAAAAAAAAAAAAGATAACCGTGTGGTTATCTTTCCTTTTTTTGCTTTTTCTTTCCCTTTTCTTCCGCCAAAAAGTGTGAGGGGAACTCCTCATATGTTAATACTTGTTAAACATATGGTATTATGCATAATGAGTTTACTAATTTGCAAAATGGGGTGAGAATAGAGAAAGAAGATGAAGAAATACAGATAGATAGAGAAATAAGACAAATATTCTTCAAATAGACCATAGGAAAATAAAAACATTCAAAAATATAAAAGCTAGAGAAATAATAAACAAATCTTTGAAAAATAATATTTCAATGATATAGTGAAAGGGAGTGTTAAAGTTATTAGGCTGATGTGAGTACTCTAAGAGCATTCCCAATGGAAGAGCCGAATGTTACTTTTATCTAAAATGACTTTTCAAATGTTTAGAAAAACCATACATTGGATTAGCAAAAAAAAAAAAAAAAAAAAGTAAAATAGATATTTGATTGGAAGAGCTAAAAAAAGAAGCTAAATGTAGCAGCACTTTTTAAGGGGGTCATTTTATTTTTTATTGTTTATCTCACCTGTTTTCTCTTTTTCCCAAATATTTTCCTACTTTTTCTCTCACATGTTCTCTTTTCTAAAAACTTTTTCCATTTTTCCTCTCACATGTTCTCTTTTTCTCAAAACTTTTCCCATTTTTCTTCACACATGTTCTCTTTTTCCGAAACTTTTATCACTTTTAATAATATTTAAATAATATAGATAAAAATATAGCTAATTGGATGAAGAGACTTTTAATAATTTATTAGCTAAATTAAATAAAGTGTGTTTTAAAAAACTAGTTTGCATAAAAATGTAACTTCTCTATTGTATATGCTCTAAAAGGGTGAGTTATCAAAATAACTAAAATACGGTGAGGCGGATAGAAATGCTCTTTTACAATAAGTGATCTTGTTTAATTTGTTAGACAAAAGAGAGATTTATAAATGTGAAATGAATTCTCTACTTTAAACGACAGCGTTTATTTCTTCGTTCATTGCAATTGTCATAACTGTCATATATATATATACACACGAGCAACCCTCCTCTGCAAGTAAACCCCAGTTCTCTCCAATCTCACATTCACAGAAAGCACTTGGCAATCTATCTCCGTGGATCTTTCATTTCTCCTTTCAATCTCAGAAACATGGTGCTCGAGGTAATAATCCCCGACTTTTTTTGTTCTTTTTTAAATAAAAAAAAAAAATTCGAAACCCTAATTTCATCATCAATCCTTCAGCTCTAGGATACTGCAATTCAGAGAATTTTTTAAAATTCGGTCTTACTTTCTCTCTATTTAGGGTTTTTGTTATCGGTAATTGATGCGTTTATCGGATTTGATTTTTTCTTGATAGGCGACGATGATCTGCATCGACAACTCCGAGTGGATGCGGAACGGCGATTACGCGCCGTCGAGATTTCAAGCTCAATCCGACGCTGTCAACCTGATTTGCGGAGCTAAAACACAGGTTTTGTTTTGGATTCTTCTTCTTTCTCTTCATTGGTTCCCCATATTTTTTGTTTGGTTGCTGAGAAAATCGAGCTAAAGAAAAGTGAACTGAGAACTTCAAGGCATTCTCACTTTTCTTTTCTGCAGTTTTCACCTATTGAAATAAGTGTTTGGTAGATTGCATATGGGTTTGGATTAGAGTTGCATTCTAGAGTTCGTTGATTTTGGCGATAAGTTACTATTCTGATAATTGTCTTGGCCGAGTGGTTCAAATCCCTGTGTTTGAGAATTGTTTTTGCTCGTGCTCTGGAGAGGTCCTGTATACCCAAAAAGAAATGTTTTTTGTGTTTGGATTTTGCATGTGCTTTGGGGCATATGTTTGTTTATGATTCAGAGTTTTGAATGGATATGATGGTTATGTTTACAGTCTAATCCGGAGAATACAGTGGGAGTTCTCACAATGGCAGGAAAAGGGGTTCGTGTTTTGGTCACTCCCACCAGTGATCTTGGCAAGATTTTGGCTTGCATGCACGGTGAGTGTTTCTTTCTTTCTTTTATCACTTGTTTATTTCAATCTTTCTATTTTTGAAGTTCAGGACTTGTTCAATTGCTATGTTTAGGATAATTAGAACCGGTGTTGTTGCCTCTACCCATGGTTGCAAACATAAGTCTCACTAGGATGTGAGTGTACTTTGTAATATCTATATAAAATGTGTTGAATTACGTATTTTATCTCTCAATGTAGGTCTAGAAATCGGGGGTGAGATGAACCTGGCTGCTGGCATCCAGGTGGCGCAGTTGGCCCTTAAGCATCGCCAAAATAAAAAACAGCAACAAAGGATTATTGTCTTTGCTGGAAGGTGCTTACAGTTATGCCTTATTATGTCTTTTCATTTTATTTTTCCAGTTCTTACACTTTCATCACTTGGATCATGTGCTTTTCAGTCCTATCAAACATGAAAAAAAGTTATTGGAGATGATTGGAAAAAAGTTAAAAAAGAACAGTGTTGCACTTGATATTGTCAATTTTGGTGAAGAAGATGAGGGGAAGACAGAGAAGCTGGAAGCACTTCTTGCTGCTGTGAACAATAATGACACTAGCCACATTGTTCATGTTCCATCGGGCCCTAGTGCTCTTTCTGATGTACTGATAAGGTTTGTAACTTTGATTTATTCCCTATAGTACAGATTAAAGTTTGGATTTTACAATATTTATATAATTTAAGCTATACATTACCTTTCTCCCATGGCAGTACACCCATCTTCACTGGGGATGGGGAAGGTGGAAGTGGTTTCGCAGCAGCAGCAGCTGCAGCTGCAGCTGGTGGTCTCTCTGGCTTTGAGTTTGGTGTTGATCCCAACCTGGACCCGGAACTGGCCCTTGCTCTGAGAGTTTCGATGGAAGAAGAGAGGGCAAGACAAGAAGCGGCTGCTAAAAAGGCTGCAGAGGAAGCTGCTAAACAGGAAAAAGGAGAGGGGCAATCATCTGGCACACAGGAAGCAACAATGACCGAGCGTGCTAATGGTGCAACTTCTGAAGCTGAGAATAAGACAAGTGATTTAACGGTTGGTGTTTTTCGCTTTCAACCTCTCATGTTCGCTCCTTGTGACATGTTGTGTTGAACACTTCTTTATTAAAACATATAAAACATATATCAACATTTTTATATTGGCTTCATCTCCAATTCCATTACTTTTAATACTACATTATTGTATAAGTTTGGTATCTCATGTTCTTTTATACACTTTCCCCCTTTTTATTTTTTCTTTCTATTTTGGGTTGGATTCAATAAAGATCAACACAACCTCAACCCCAGACGTGGCATGCCAGTTGGCATGAATCCATGTCCTTTTAGGTTGGGGTCACCACTTGGGAAGCCCCTAAATGCCACTGTACTAATTGGACATATGCAATGCATAAAATGTGTTGGTGTTCAGACATACATTGACCATGCATATATGTCTATAAGCATGTGCTCTGGAAAGCAAATCACTTTTGGTAACTGGTTTGCTGACCAATGTTCATTAAATAAAAGCTAGTTTTTCTTATTTCTTGCTTTTCTATGACACAAAGAATGTTCTTCTCTTAATAATATTTATCTGTAGTATAATATCGATTAAAAAAAAACATTTTTTCCTAATTGCTATCTCCTACTGCTGGTTCTTAAGTTTTTCTTATCTTTTTTGTTGTTTGCTATTCACTGACCAATAATCTATCATTCATAATCTGACCTTGTATTTGCAACAGGATGATGAGAATGCTCTGCTACAGCAGGCCCTTGCAATGTCAATGGATGACCCTGCTCCTAGCCATGAAATGCGAGACGCGGATATGTCAGATGCAGCCACAGATGATCCAGAGTTGGCACTAGGTGAGTCCTTATTCATGCACTGAGCTTCTTTGGTAATGCTTGACAATTGCGCATTAGTTATATTTTTAAAAAATAACGAGCCATCTCAGAAACTGTATATTGACATATGATAGTATCTTTTGTACTTGTTGGTTGTGTCATTTTATTTCACATGAAGTGCTGATGATGTGCATAACTTCTATCACTTTTGATTGGCCCCTAAACCAGTTAATAGTAGTCATTCAAGACCATGGCAAAAAAATTGTGTTTTCTAGAAGCATAATACTGAACATCAATGTGTGTGTGTGTGATACTCACCAATGCAAACTATTATTCTTTATCTGTATATGCCGGTTTAATTTTAAGCCATAGATTTTTATTTTAAATTTATTTATTTTTTACTTATCAAAAATAAATTCTATGCCATTTGGTTGTTGCAGCTCTTCAATTGTCTGTACAGGAAAATGCAAAGGAGTCGTCAAGCCTGTCAGATATGAGCAAGTTGTTGTCTGACCAGTCTTTTATGTCTTCCATCATTTCATCGGTATGTATGCCACAGCTTGCATTTATCATTTCGTTTCTTCCTTTCTTTCCTCTCCTGAGAAATGAGGCATAAAATGATTTCCTTGAATTTTCAATATTATAACAATCTATTGTTTCTGCAGCTTCCAGGGGTTGATGCAAATGACCAATCGGTTAAAGATTTGCTTGCTTCAATGCAAAGCCAGACTGAGGTGAGTTCATAAAGCTTATTGGTCGGATAATGAGTAACTTGGATCAAATTTATTCACAAGCAGCATATGCTGAGTTTTACTTGGCTGCGACAGATTTAAACAAACCACAACCAACCCCACCTAAAAAAAAAAAAAAAGAAATATTATGCTTATTTTGATGTGATGCGCTAACCTTATTATTCTTTTGAGATTATGTAACTGACTATCCTAATCAATCATTTGGTCCCTGATCTACTGTAATTATTCAGAATAGTGCCTTTTTGTTCACTAGAAATTGGCATTAATTTAGATCATTTAATGCTTTGCTGCCTATTTAAGTTCTTGGGTATGATTAGTGGGATTTGACAACCAATCGAAGTAGATTTGTGTTTCTCTAGTGCAGTTCCTATTTAATTGGGTAGTGTCTTATTTTACCTTTCCCTAATAAGCTCTATAACTTGGAAAGAAATATAGTAAACTAGTTCTCTGATAACCAGTTAGTGTGAAATAGAAAGGCTTTAAGAATAACTATAACAAAAATAAATATCTTTTAAGGGATGATGCGAGGGTTTTGGGCTGGGTTGGTCTGCAGTAATTGAAGGAATTATAAGTAATCACTCATGTACTCTACTTTTTTGTTTTCCACCCCCACTGAATAACATGTGATGTGTTCTAATAATATAGTGAAATGCATAGAAGGCAGCGTGAGATGCTAGCATTGTGTAAGTTGTGTCCAACCAGATTAAGTTCTTTTACTTATTTTCACATGATCACCTCTGACATATAAGGTTTTAATTGTAGAGGCAGCAATGTAAATTCACTCATATATGGTAGTTACTTTTCTGATCTTCTACTCAAATCCTTAATGCAACTGTAGGATCAGTACATAGCTTGAGGGCGGATATTTCTACCATATGGGATCAATACACAAAGTTATGACTTCATATTTTTCATCTTCTTCAACACCATGTCTTTCAGCCTCAACCCTTTGTCATCCTAGCATTTTTCTTGTCTTTCTTTTAAGAGATATGCTAGCATAGGATATGATCTTCCCGTATCCACTCATCTTCTTTCCTTTTGTGAGCTATTAGTCAATAAGCATAGTTCCAAATTTCATCAGGTAAGCTAGCCGTTGTCTTATACATCTCTTCATGGCATCTGGCTGAGTGTTTCTGGGTTTTCGTCCTTTTAATATTTAGCTGCGTGAAAAGATGGCTTGGAGATTTTCAACTTGGCTGTCTGGATTAAATAACTTGTTATGTGGTTGTCTTATCATGTTCCCTCACACCTTTAGTTTTGAACTATGGTTAGTCAAATGCATAAAAACTCCTGGGACACGGGAGATGAGTTAGGTCATGCTTTTCACTTTAGGTGGAGTTCCTTTTTTAGTGGGGGAAGGCGTTGGACTGGTTCTTGAAAGACTTGTATTTTTGTTTTTTGTTATGATGCTGTTCTGATTTGTCAAGCCTTTTCTGATCGTAATAGTTCTGATTATACTATCATTGGTTATAGCCCGAGCAGAAGAATGATGACAAGGAACCAAAGGAGGAAGAGGAGAAAAAATGATTCTCAGGAGTTGATTTTCCATGTGAGGTACTTTCTCTCTTCCTTGGAGAAATCCATGGGGGTTATATTTCTTGAATTCACGCAGTTCATTGTGTTGCCTGCTTTGTCGAACTTGCAAAGATGATTCTAGATGGCTGCTTTTTAAAGCTTGTCACTCAACCATTGATTGGGATTTTCTAGCTTATTGAGTAACATATGAACCAATATTCCTCTTGCAGGCCAAAAAAGCTCTCTATTGCTGCGCCATAAGTGATCATCATAACGGTGCATATTGATGGTTGTAGGCCTTGGGAGGGCTTTAGAATGTGCAACATTTAACTGTATTTCCGCAATGTTTCAATATTTATATTTTGTTGCTTCAAATTGAGCATGTCTCGGTGTTTTTAGTTTATTCTTGGTGATTTTGCACCTAGATAGTCATGGAATATGAAAAATCGTTCTTCTACGCAACTACCCCTCAGGTCACCTATTTCCATCCATTGTGAATTTCAGAGGAGTTAAAAGATTCTTCGTCTAAACTTTTGCTACTTCCTAGCAAACCTCCAATAATTACTACTGTAAATGAAAGTGAGCAATTTCGTCATAAGAAATTCTTGTTTGTTAAAAATTTTGCTGTCTATTTTTTTTTGGTTTTCAAAACAAAAAAAATACAAAAACAGTTTTCACCTTCATGTCATATTAGAACTCTGGTTTTTTTTTTTAAAAAAAAAAAAAAAAAAAAACCAAAAACTGATAAAATCATTCATAACATCAACAAAACATGTTCTTCAGCAAATCACAAAATTTAAACGTCAGAGGATTCTTTTTGTTCAAAATCCGCTGCATACACAACTCCAGCAGGGTCAAAATATTGCTTGGCCATGGGGGTGTGGATCAAGGATGGAAGCTCCATGGTTGAATTCGACTGAGAAGGGTCAGCGAAATGCTAATGATTCTTCTAAACGTTTTCAATGACAGCTGAGGCCCAATAGAGGAGTAGATTGTGTTTGGTTTAGTGGTTTTTATAATGTGCAGTTTGAAAAATTAAAGACTCCAAAATGCAGTTAATGAAAAAATAATTTTTTTTTTTTTGGTAAAGTTCACATACCTCTTCAAGCTACCACTCAATTGACAATGTTATTCTCAAACTTTCAATTATTACAATGTCTTTTCAAATAACCAAAACATTGTCAATTACAATTTTAAATTTATAAGGATATTTTTATCTTATTGAAAAATTTATATGACAATTTTTATGTTTTTTGCTAGCTTCCGTGAAATCTGCGTCCAACCTTTAGCGGTTTGCATTCATAGCACCACCAACCCTACCTTTAATAAGCACACGTCCTAGTCGGAGGCCAGCAACTTAAGAGGGAGTCATAAATTCGTGTCCACAATCCTCTTGAATAATAGAAACCTGCTTTCGTTTCCTGGTCCCGGTGGTCCACATGATCTCAAAAGCAATAAAACGCCGGAAAGAAAAAAAAAAAAACATAAACCCAAAAGTAAAATTCTTTTACGAAAATTCGTTTGATGAGATCGGAACTGAGGAACCATAAAGTTTTTCTGCAACTCAACTTATTTTCGTAACGGAAATTTCTTTCAATTCAATTTTTTTAAAAAACTTTATCTATAATTTTATGAAAAATGTTATTTTGTATTATCTTATTCTCCTTTGATAAGAACATTGAATATTAATTTCAAAGAGATGGACAAACACGTGTAAGTACTAGTCAATTATGGGCTTACAAAAGAGAGAGAAAAAAAAAAAAATTATTACTCAATTATAACAGACTAGACAGTTGTTTTTTTGTTTTGTTTTTGTTTTTTTTTTTGTTTTTTGTTTTTTTTGTGAGTAAGACAGTTGACATGTTGAACATGTGCATATATTATCTTCTCCCAGCCAAACGATCAAGAAACCTGCTTCTAGGTAATATAAAGGGAAGCGACAAATCTACTTTGTCCAAGACGGCTAATTTTCTCATTGTTTATTAATTTTTTTTAAAAAAATTCTGTTTATTAAATTAATATTTACTTTTAAACAATGTAATTTGTACATATAATTTTAATATAAATTGACATTTATTTTTAAACCACGTCAAACTTGGAGAAGAACTCTAATATCACATAGTTTCTATCATAAATTTAGTCATTGTCATATAATTCTTTTCCATATATAGTTTTCATGTCTAACGTTCTATAAAATTGATTTTTTATTTTATTAGTCAAAAAATTGATTTGAATTCTTAGGAAAGTGAGGCACAGCTGTGAACTGTCCTTAATGGAATAGTCTTAATGGTTACTTTTTGTTTTTTTTTTTTAAAGGAATCGAGCGATGTATAAATCAAATCAACTTAAGCACAACGCTCTATAGAGATAATGTCTAAAATGCAATTAGGAACTTGTCAATAAGGACTTGTTCCACACTAAGGGATAATGCTTCCTTTGCCAGGTTATGAGCTGCACCATTGAGATGTCATATGACATGGTTAACCTTCTAGTTTTGCAGACAATTAAATAATTCTTGCGCCCATTCAATAAGATGACCGTAACGGTTTCAGTTTCTCTCATCTTTTTTAAGAGTCTACACCACTTGGAGGGAGTCACCCTCCAGAATCACCCTGTGAAAGCCCAATTCCCGACTTAACTTAATGGCCCTTAAAGCCGTTGGTGCCTCCGAAATATCAGGCTCGACGATGTAGTCTTTTGGCACTACCAAAGTCGCCTACACCCCTCCCTTACTATCTCTAACAACCACTTCCATCTTCCTTCTACCCTTGTCTTAATGATTACTTGAAACCCCGGAAAGGTCACAATAACATGCATCAAGAGATTAAAAAGAAAAAAAGAAAAAACATATTTCAACTAGGGACGGAGCCAGCTTTGAATTTTTTTTTTTTTTTTTTTTTGGGGAGGGGACCAATGGTTTGGAGAGGATCAATGACAATAAAATAATTAAATTATTATTATTTTTACCTTAAATTTTTTTCTTGTTATTTGGGGGGGGTCCTGGCACTACCTCAATCCGTCTCTAATTTTCTACCCATAATGATTTCATATCCTTTAAAAATTAAGGATAGAGCTTTGTAGAAACAATAACCTAGGAAAATGTTTGGTGTCTAACAATTTTGAACAAAGCTGATAAGTCAGTTAATGTAATACTGCTATTTAATTGTTTAATTGCTCACATAATAAGTATTGAGTGTAAAATGTCGTGTTAATTTATTAGAGATTTGATATAATACCCCGACAACACTTGATAACCTAAGATTCTAGTGATTCACCAACCCCTTATAATACAATACATACCCCTAATAAACTAGTTTGAATTGATAAAAAAGTTATATTGCTTACAAATTATTATATATATATATATATATATATATACACAATATACAGGGCCGGCCCAACTACTAGGCGAGTTAGGCCGGCGCCTAGAGCCCCGATTTCATAAGTCCTAAATTTTTTTTTCTAAGGCCAAAAAAATTAAAAAAAAAAAAAAAAAATTGCATACAAATTTAAGACCCTCAACATGCTTTTAAAAAAATATTATTACTTGTTTATAATATCAAGGCCCTCTACATGCTTTCTTGAGACCTTCAACGTGCTTTAAAAAAATAATATATATATATTCTTTATAATATGAAGGTCCTAGCATGCTTTCTGCAGAATGGCCACAAGGTCCTCAACATGTTTTAAAAAATATATATGTTATTTGTTTATAATAATGAGGCCCTCAACATGCTTTAAAAAGGTAATTTTATTTTTTTATAATATTGAGGCCCTCAGCATGCTTTTGTTGCACAACGACCACAACTCACAAAACCCACAACATGCTTCCTTGGCTGTACAGTAAAAAATAGAACAATAAAACCACAACTCAGTTTTATTGTTCTATTTTTATATATATATAAATCGTGTTTGTTTAATTTTTTTAATATTTCTAATCAAATATTTCTACCAAAAAATATGCATCTGGATATGAAAATTTTTTTTTTAAAAAAAAAAGAAAAAAAAAAGTAGAAAAACTGATTGAATCTCAAAGAGGAGCTCTAAATAAATTTGTTATTAGCAATAAACAAAATATAGAGGATAATTTAGGTGAAAAACTTGTAAATGAATAAGAAATTCATCAAAAAGAATTAGAAGATAATGAAAATACTATTGATATATTTAAGTCTATTGGTACAAATATTTGAATAGTATTTAACTCTATCCCTTTCCTCATTTGAATAGGGGGAAAAAAAAAAAAACCTCTATTGTTACAAATATTTATGACTCAGGCCAATAGAAAAATATTGATGCAAAATTAAGAGATTTATTAGTAGAAAAGTGGTTCAATAAGATAGTAATATAGATTTTCTTAAAGATGAGAACTCTATGCATTTTTTTTAGTACATATTATATACGGAAATTATCAAAGGGGGAGAAGCATAATAGGAAATGACTAGTTTATTCAAAAGATTTAGATAGACTATTTTGAGGAGAATAATGATTTTTAAATAAAAATATAATAACAATAATATTAAAATAAATATTATTTAATTAATATTTAAATATTTTAAAAAATAAAGCTCAATTTAAAAGTTTCGTCTAATACCCTAAAAACCATTGGGCTGCCCTGACAACATAAATGGTGTCTATTATGAGACCTCAAAGAAGGTTAGAATGCACGTGAATTCCTATTTTAAATTCCATAGTAGACATAGTCAAATATATGAAGCTGTATACATTTATTTAATACATGGAATTCTATCCTCACTTTATTTTAAAATTTAAAATACATTCTAATATATTCATTGCATGACTTTATGTACAATGTGTAATAATATTAATTTTATTTTTAATTTTTTTAAAATATTATGATGTGACATAAAATTAAAAAATATTTTTATACTTTTATAAGCGTATTTTGTATTTAAATTGTTTATTAATAATTTTGTTTCGAAAAGAGAACAAAGAAAAATACTAGAATTACAGAGGATTTTTACAAGCAAATCCTTACAGACACATGTGGCAAGGAAAAGGACAAAAAACACCCCCAAAAAACAATTATATTTATTTTGTCTTCTTTCTTGCCACACGTGTTTGTAAGGATTTGTTTGTAAATGTAGCAATCCTCGAAAACAAAAGCATCAAACAACAATTGTAAGATGCGTCCAAACAATGCTTTGCCCTTTCTGTTTTGGCAGTTCAGAGTCCCTGATCAGGTGCATTTTTTACTATAATTACATTCGTGCACCCTACATGATTTGACCATCTATTCACATTCAATCACATATTTTACAAACTAAAACGGGCTAAATGAATCCACCGACCCCAGTGAACCCCCAAAAGTCCCTTGAATGACACGTGTCGCCTAAATTTTTTAAAAACATATTTTTTTTTGTTATTTTTAAAACAATCACAGTACGTCCTTACTCTAAGCCCGACCTTACTGAATAACCGACTCGTTTAATCTTTTTTTAAGCAGCGCTGACAGAAAGTCTGAACCAGAGGTGCCGTAAGCCCGTAACAAAATTTCCGCATTGGCCATTTCACTTCACTGGCTCTTTTACCTGCCGGCCGGCCAATCGCCTTGTAGAAACCGAGGCCTCTCATTTGTCCATATTCATCGGACTTCAATTTCACCGCCTTTGAGGATTCTTCTACAAATAAACCACCGACACATTGGCGAATTGCTTTGGAAAATGGCGAAGCTAACGAGTTTAGCTTCTGCTTTGCTATGCCTATGCGCTTCTCTTTTGCTTTGTTTCAATGGAAAAGTCTGTGGCGCGTACGTGAAGTACAACACTCGAGCCGGCGTTGTGGCCGGCAAACTGAACGTTCATTTGGTTCCTCATTCCCACGACGACGTCGGATGGTTGAAGACTATTGATCAGTACTATGTTGGATCAAATAACACTATCCAGGTCATAATCACACAACATATTTGCTTCGTATCAGAGCAGTGACTCTGAGCTCGAATCTTGATTCAAATGATTCAATTCGCAGATTTTTCACGTGATTTATCTACAGGATGTGATTTTGGCTTATATGGAAGTGAATTTGTATGATGTTTGGTGCAGGGGGCGTGTGTGGAGAATGTGCTGGATTCGGTTGTGGAAGCGTTGCTGCGTGATCCGAATAGGAAGTTTGTGTTTGCGGAGATGGTAAGCGCTCTTAATTGTGAGGTTTTTATGAGAGTTCGATATTTGGTTGGATTTGAATGTGAAGGAATTCGGTTTGTTTGTTTGTTTGTTTGTTTTTTTTTCTTTTGATTTTCGAACAACTCAAAAAATTGACTAATATATGCGGATACCACGATGCTCTTAATTAAGTTTAAGATTTGTTGATTAATTTTGATTTTGTGATTCATGAGTTAAATATGCAATAATATATGTAAGAATGTCGTAATTAAACTTTAAATTCATAGTTGGTAAATGTTTTATATATCAAGATATTACTATTTTTGCATTTTTGTTTGCTAACAGAATTTAACATGAATGATAGGCTTTTTTCCAACGATGGTGGGTAGAACAAAGTGTGGCAACACAAGAAGTAGTGAGAAATCTTGTAGATGCTGGACAATTTGAATTCATGTAAGCTGTTAGCAAGCAGCTGATATAGGGAATGCGGCTGTGAGAGAGGTTCAATTTTGATAAACATCTTTTGTACTATCTGCAGAAATGGTGGTTGGTGTATGCATGATGAAGCAACATGCCATTACATAGACATGATTGACCAAACAACTCTTGGTCATCGTGCAATAAAGGAGCAATTCAACAAAGCTCCTCGTGCTGGATGGCAAATTGATCCATTCGGGCACTCTGCTGTACAAGCATACCTACTTGGGGCCGAGGTAAGCTGTTTTATGAGTGATGATTCACTAATGCAGAAATATGATATTGGCTAAGAACTGAGACATTTTGATTATTACATTTTCCCCTAGCTTGGGTTCGACTCTGTACATTTTGCAAGGATAGATTATCAAGACAGAGCAAAACGGAAGGGTGACAAATCTCTAGAAGTTATATGGCGTGCTTCTAAAAATTTTGGTTCTTCGTCTCAGGTTTGCAATTGCAATTACTTCACTTCTACTCTTCCTCTTTAAGTAGGTCTTTTGAGCTCACTATTTACATCTCTTTGCAGATTTTTGCCAATGCATTTCCTGTTCATTATAGTCCCCCTACTGGTTTCCATTTTGAAGTGAATGATGACTTTGTGCCTGTTCAGGTTTTAATATTTCACAAAAAATTGTTTTTGCCAACGTTTTATATTCTTATTGAGTGTTTCACCTTAATCTGGTACTCATTGAACTGCAGGATAATCCTTCACTATTTGACTACAATGTTGAACAGAGGGTTAAGGATTTTATTAATGCTGCTATAAACCAAGTAAACTCTTAGCTGCCTGATTTTTTCTTTTAAATTTATTATTTTGTCTTAAGGCTCCTAATAAGAATGCAGTTCAACGATTTATTTAGCTAAAAGAGACTGATGCTTACATATTACAATTACTATAAATGTCTATTATGTTCAGGCAAATGTCACACGAACAAACCATATCATGTGGACAATGGGTGATGATTTTCGGTACCAATATGCCGAGTCTTGGTTCAAGCAAATGGACAAATTGATTCACTATGTTAACAAGGTAGAGTGTTAATGAAAAAATCAATGCCATTTACTGGCAGTTTGATTACGAAGTTGCTGCATCTGAGCTTATGTTCCCTTTAAATTGATGCTTGAAAATAGCTGGGTTCAAACTAGAACTTGGGTATTTTCTTGTGGTTTAAATCAAATAGCTACTTATTTGTTTAGTCTTGCCTGCTCCCCATAGCATCAAATCTATACTAGATAGTCTCATGGCTTCTGTGAAAACTTTGCTGATGAAATGCCCCATTTTGGACTCTGGCTTTCATGAAATGCCCTATTCTTTTTCATTTGCTCTATATGTTTTCTAAATAATGCATTGAAAAGAGTTTCTAATGTTCTCAGGACGGTCAAGTTAATGCCTTGTATTCTACACCATCTATCTATACTGATGCAAAAAATGCAGCAAATGAATCATGGCCACTGAAAACTGATGATTATTTCCCGTAATTTCTTACTTTTACCTTTTGTCGATAGAGCAACATTTATCGACCTCATCAATTTCATTGATAAGCTTGCACAGTACTTGCTGACAGGTATGCAGATGGGGCAAATTCTTATTGGACTGGCTTTTTCACTAGTCGCCCAGCCTTGAAGCGATATGTCCGAGTGCTGAGTGGATATTATTTGGTATGACATCAGTCTAAATCCACATTGGTTGTTTGTTGAATCAGAATTAGATAGGAAGTAGCTCTTTTCTCCAATTTTAGACACTTGATTTGCTGGTTGCAAAGGACCTAGCATCCCATGCAACCATCCTAGAACATCCTGGTTCTATATGCTTAGTATTTGTTAACTAAGATACCAGGAACTCTATAAGGGAATACAAAGATATGTGCCATGGAGAGAGAGGGTGACTTCTCTTTATTTTTCTCTTAAACTTTTTTGGATTATAAACGTAAATGAAGCAAATTTCCTTTTGTGTAAAATAGGCAGCACGACAACTTGAATTTTTGGCTGGAAAGAGATCCAATGGTCCTAACACTTTCAGCCTCGGAGATGCTTTAGGAATTGCACAGCACCATGATGCTGTCACCGGCACTGCTAAACAACATACAACAAATGACTATGCAAAACGATTGTTTATTGGAGCCTCTGAGGTAGGTAGCTAATTGTCATTTGATTTTGACCTTCTGAGTTTGTTTTAGTCATTGCACCATTGTTATTTTTATGACGAATCTCTCTAAGATATCATTAAAAATGCAATAACTTTTCATAGGCAGAAGGTGTTGTAAATGCTGCCCTGTCATGCCTTACTGACAACAAATCAAGAGAACAATGTACGGAGACTACATTTAAATTTAGTCAGGTAATGTTTCAATGTTTTTCCTAGCACTTTTAGGGCCAAATTGATGAAGTTGCTCCTCCTTGCCTAATCCTGTTTTTTTTTTTTTTTTGGGTTGCTTTCCCCCCTTTATATCCTTTGATTTTTGAGCAGTGTCCTTTACTCAATATCAGTTTCTGCCCACCAACAGAGGAAGATATTCAGGAAGGAAAGAGTTTGGTAATCTTTTATATCTTTCTTACTTTGGTTTTAGATATTACATTGTTGCAATTTCTACTCATCATGTATAAATGGTTACTTTCAGGTTATAGTAGCGTATAATTCTCTTGGATGGAACCGTACAGACATTATTAAGATACCGGTGAGTACTCATCTTATTCTTCTCCCTCTTCTTCTTTCATAAAAAAGACACCTAGGGTTTACCACTCAAGTATACAAGAAGCACACAGAAAAAACCAATAACAAAACAAAACAGTAAATCCCCGAAGGACCTAATTTATAAGAATATGAATCTGATGTCCAAGCATGCACAAAAAATTAACAAATGGCTAAACTTAAGCTGATTCAGTTTATCAGAAATAGTTGCTTCCCATCAATTTGAATTTTATCATTATTATGCATTGAGGATTTCATGGAAATTTTGAACTTTTGTACAGAAATAGTCGCTTTCCATCATTTTGTAGCGTGCTTGTTAAATATAATGCAGTTCTTATGTGGTTAAGTATCTACTATGTTGGTATATCTCATTGGATGTTCTCATTCCTTTCCTTGGTAATTTTACTGTCAATTCGTGGTTTTCATTCATGCTTTATTGAAATGAAAATCTTGAATGTTTGGTACAGAACTTGGCTCCCCTTTTCATTCTGTGTATGTACAAATAGATAGGATATTTACTCCAGTGCATCTGTCTCTGTGATCTGAAATTTCAATAACTGCCAGGTTAACGATGCCAATCTTGTTGTCCAAGATTCTTCAGGCAATACCATTGAAGCACAATATGTAGGTTTAGATAATGTTACAGGCAACTTAAGAAACTTCTATACGAGGGCCTACTTGGGGCTGTCATTAAAACAAGTCCCTAAATACTGGCTTCTCTTTCAAGCATCTGTGCCGCCTCTTGGTTGGAGCACGTACTTCATTTCTAAAGCATCTGACAAAGGTAGATGTCTGATTTCTTTTCCTTCTAGGCACTGCTCATTCTTGAATGCCATTTGACTTCTCTTTATATGTATTGACTAAGTATTAGTTATCTTAAGCTATCAACACTACTTAACTATTGTTGCTTCTTATAAAGATTATTTACTAAAATGAATTAGTGGCAAACCGTATGATACTGATGCTGAATAGTAACTTATTTTATTTTATGTTCTTTTATTTGCACTTCACAATGATGCAGGGAAAAGTAGAAATGGATTTTTCTCCATGATAGACAGTCCACAGAATGAGACCATTGAAATTGGACCTGGAAATCTGAAGATGTCATTTTCTTCAACTTCTGGACAACTGATACGTATTTACAATACTAAAACAGGGGTAAGTTTTTTCACATTTTACAGATGGTAGCCTTGTAATCGGATAGCATCGGTTGAACCAGTCGTTATATATTAGACCAAATGATCTAAATCATAGATTGTCACAAAATTGAA
This sequence comes from Corylus avellana, assembly GCF_901000735.1. Taxonomy (NCBI): domain Eukaryota; kingdom Viridiplantae; phylum Streptophyta; class Magnoliopsida; order Fagales; family Betulaceae; genus Corylus; species Corylus avellana. Next base: position 1,615,043 of record NC_081542.1, on the reverse strand, counting down.
AAGAATATTTATAATATTTTAGAAAGCCAATATAGAGGATTAATGCAATGCGTGTGCATGTAGACTATTAATGTTGTCATGGACACAATCCTCATACATTTGAATGCGTTCAGTTGCAAAAAAAAGGGTTTAGATCAGGACTTCAGTTTATCGAGGGGAGC
>NC_081542.1:1566329-1614782 GCF_901000735.1 Corylus avellana | reverse complement strand
GACATAGTCAAATATATGAACCTGTATACATTTATTTATTACATGGAATTCTATCCTCACTTTATTTTAAAATTTAAAATACATTCTAATATATTCATTGCATGACTTTATGTACAATGTGTAATAATATTAATTTTTTTAAAAAATTTTAAAAAATATTATGATGTGACATAAAGTTAAAAAATATTTTTATACTTTTATAAGCGTATTTTGTATTTAAATTGTTTATTAATAATTTTGTTTCGAAAAGAGAACAAAGAAAAATACTAGAATTACAGAGGATTTTTACTAGCAAATCCTTACAACACACATGTGGCAAGGAAAAGGACAAAAAACACCCCCAAAAAACAATTATATTTATTTTGTCTTCTTTCTTGCCACAAGTGTTTGTAAGGATTTGTTTGTAAATGTAGCAATCCTCGAAAACAAAAGCATCAAACAACAATTGTAAGATGCGTCCAAACAATGCTTTGCCCTTTCTGTTTTGGCAGTTCAGAGTCCCTGATCAGGTGCATTTTTTACTATAATTACATTCGTGCACCCTACATGATTTGACCATCTATTCACATTCAATCACATATTTTACAAACTAAAACGGGCTAAATGAATCCACCGACCCCAGTGAACCCCCAAAAGTCCCTTGAATGACACGTGTCGCCTAAATTTTTTAAAAACATATTTTTTTTTGTTATTTTTAAAACAATCACAGTACGTCCTTACTCTAAGCCCGACCTTACTGAATAACCGACTCGTTTAATCTTTTTTTAAGCAGCGCTGACAGAAAGTCTGAACCAGAGGTGCCGTAAGCCCGTAACAAAATTTCCGCATTGGCCATTTCACTTCACTGGCTCTTTTACCTGCCGGCCGGCCAATCGCCTTGTAGAAACCGAGGCCTCTCATTTGTCCATATTCATCGGACTTCAATTTCACCGCCTTTGAGGATTCTTCTACAAATAAACCACCGACACATTGGCGAATTGCTTTGGAAAATGGCGAAGCTAACGAGTTTAGCTTCTGCTTTGCTATGCCTATGCGCTTCTCTTTTGCTTTGTTTCAATGGAAAAGTCTGTGGCGCGTACGTGAAGTACAACACTCGAGCCGGCGTTGTGGCCGGCAAACTGAACGTTCATTTGGTTCCTCATTCCCACGACGACGTCGGATGGTTGAAGACTATTGATCAGTACTATGTTGGATCAAATAACACTATCCAGGTCATAATCACACAACATATTTGCTTCGTATCAGAGCAGTGACTCTGAGCTCGAATCTTGATTCAAATGATTCAATTCGCAGATTTTTCACGTGATTTATCTACAGGATGTGATTTTGGCTTATATGGAAGTGAATTTGTATGATGTTTGGTGCAGGGGGCGTGTGTGGAGAATGTGCTGGATTCGGTTGTGGAAGCGTTGCTGCGTGATCCGAATAGGAAGTTTGTGTTTGCGGAGATGGTAAGCGCTCTTAATTGTGAGGTTTTTATGAGAGTTCGATATTTGGTTGGATTTGAATGTGAAGGAATTCGGTTTGTTTGTTTGTTTGTTTGTTTTTTTTTCTTTTGATTTTCGAACAACTCAAAAAATTGACTAATATATGCGGATACCACGATGCTCTTAATTAAGTTTAAGATTTGTTGATTAATTTTGATTTTGTGATTCATGAGTTAAATATGCAATAATATATGTAAGAATGTCGTAATTAAACTTTAAATTCATAGTTGGTAAATGTTTTATATATCAAGATATTACTATTTTTGCATTTTTGTTTGCTAACAGAATTTAACATGAATGATAGGCTTTTTTCCAACGATGGTGGGTAGAACAAAGTGTGGCAACACAAGAAGTAGTGAGAAATCTTGTAGATGCTGGACAATTTGAATTCATGTAAGCTGTTAGCAAGCAGCTGATATAGGGAATGCGGCTGTGAGAGAGGTTCAATTTTGATAAACATCTTTTGTACTATCTGCAGAAATGGTGGTTGGTGTATGCATGATGAAGCAACATGCCATTACATAGACATGATTGACCAAACAACTCTTGGTCATCGTGCAATAAAGGAGCAATTCAACAAAGCTCCTCGTGCTGGATGGCAAATTGATCCATTCGGGCACTCTGCTGTACAAGCATACCTACTTGGGGCCGAGGTAAGCTGTTTTATGAGTGATGATTCACTAATGCAGAAATATGATATTGGCTAAGAACTGAGACATTTTGATTATTACATTTTCCCCTAGCTTGGGTTCGACTCTGTACATTTTGCAAGGATAGATTATCAAGACAGAGCAAAACGGAAGGGTGACAAATCTCTAGAAGTTATATGGCGTGCTTCTAAAAATTTTGGTTCTTCGTCTCAGGTTTGCAATTGCAATTACTTCACTTCTACTCTTCCTCTTTAAGTAGGTCTTTTGAGCTCACTATTTACATCTCTTTGCAGATTTTTGCCAATGCATTTCCTGTTCATTATAGTCCCCCTACTGGTTTCCATTTTGAAGTGAATGATGACTTTGTGCCTGTTCAGGTTTTAATATTTCACAAAAAATTGTTTTTGCCAACGTTTTATATTCTTATTGAGTGTTTCACCTTAATCTGGTACACATTGAACTGCAGGATAATCCTTCACTATTTGACTACAATGTTGAACAGAGGGTTAAGGATTTTATTAATGCTGCTATAAACCAAGTAAACTCTTAGCTGCCTGATTTTTTCTTTTAAATTTATTATTTTGTCTTAAGGCTCCTAATAAGAATGCAGTTCAACGATTTATTTAGCTAAAAGAGACTGATGCTTACATATTACAATTACTATAAATGTCTATTATGTTCAGGCAAATGTCACACGAACAAACCATATCATGTGGACAATGGGTGATGATTTTCGGTACCAATATGCCGAGTCTTGGTTCAAGCAAATGGACAAATTGATTCACTATGTTAACAAGGTAGAGTGTTAATGAAAAAATCAATGCCATTTACTGGCAGTTTGATTACGAAGTTGCTGCATCTGAGCTTATGTTCCCTTTAAATTGATGCTTGAAAATAGCTGGGTTCAAACTAGAACTTGGGTATTTTCTTGTGGTTTAAATCAAATAGCTACTTATTTGTTTAGTCTTGCCTGCTCCCCATAGCATCAAATCTATACTAGATAGTCTCATGGCTTCTGTGAAAACTTTGCTGATGAAATGCCCCATTTTGGACTCTGGCTTTCATGAAATGCCCTATTCTTTTTCATTTGCTCTATATGTTTTCTAAATAATGCATTGAAAAGAGTTTCTAATGTTCTCAGGACGGTCAAGTTAATGCCTTGTATTCTACACCATCTATCTATACTGATGCAAAAAATGCAGCAAATGAATCATGGCCACTGAAAACTGATGATTATTTCCCGTAATTTCTTACTTTTACCTTTTGTCGATAGAGCAACATTTATCGACCTCATCAATTTCATTGATAAGCTTGCACAGTACTTGCTGACAGGTATGCAGATGGGGCAAATTCTTATTGGACTGGCTTTTTCACTAGTCGCCCAGCCTTGAAGCGATATGTCCGAGTGCTGAGTGGATATTATTTGGTATGACATCAGTCTAAATCCACATTGGTTGTTTGTTGAATCAGAATTAGATAGGAAGTAGCTCTTTTCTCCAATTTTAGACACTTGATTTGCTGGTTGCAAAGGACCTAGCATCCCATGCAACCATCCTAGAACATCCTGGTTCTATATGCTTAGTATTTGTTAACTAAGATACCAGGAACTCTATAAGGGAATACAAAGATATGTGCCATGGAGAGAGAGGGTGACTTCTCTTTATTTTTCTCTTAAACTTTTTTGGATTATAAACGTAAATGAAGCAAATTTCCTTTTGTGTAAAATAGGCAGCACGACAACTTGAATTTTTGGCTGGAAAGAGATCCAATGGTCCTAACACTTTCAGCCTCGGAGATGCTTTAGGAATTGCACAGCACCATGATGCTGTCACCGGCACTGCTAAACAACATACAACAAATGACTATGCAAAACGATTGTTTATTGGAGCCTCTGAGGTAGGTAGCTAATTGTCATTTGATTTTGACCTTCTGAGTTTGTTTTAGTCATTGCACCATTGTTATTTTTATGACGAATCTCTCTAAGATATCATTAAAAATGCAATAACTTTTCATAGGCAGAAGGTGTTGTAAATGCTGCCCTGTCATGCCTTACTGACAACAAATCAAGAGAACAATGTACGGAGACTACATTTAAATTTAGTCAGGTAATGTTTCAATGTTTTTCCTAGCACTTTTAGGGCCAAATTGATGAAGTTGCTCCTCCTTGCCTAATCCTGTTTTTTTTTTTTTTTTGGGTTGCTTTCCCCCCTTTATATCCTTTGATTTTTGAGCAGTGTCCTTTACTCAATATCAGTTTCTGCCCACCAACAGAGGAAGATATTCAGGAAGGAAAGAGTTTGGTAATCTTTTATATCTTTCTTACTTTGGTTTTAGATATTACATTGTTGCAATTTCTACTCATCATGTATAAATGGTTACTTTCAGGTTATAGTAGCGTATAATTCTCTTGGATGGAACCGTACAGACATTATTAAGATACCGGTGAGTACTCATCTTATTCTTCTCCCTCTTCTTCTTTCATAAAAAAGACACCTAGGGTTTACCACTCAAGTATACAAGAAGCACACAGAAAAAACCAATAACAAAACAAAACAGTAAATCCCCGAAGGACCTAATTTATAAGAATATGAATCTGATGTCCAAGCATGCACAAAAAATTAACAAATGGCTAAACTTAAGCTGATTCAGTTTATCAGAAATAGTTGCTTCCCATCAATTTGAATTTTATCATTATTATGCATTGAGGATTTCATGGAAATTTTGAACTTTTGTACAGAAATAGTCGCTTTCCATCATTTTGTAGCGTGCTTGTTAAATATAATGCAGTTCTTATGTGGTTAAGTATCTACTATGTTGGTATATCTCATTGGATGTTCTCATTCCTTTCCTTGGTAATTTTACTGTCAATTCGTGGTTTTCATTCATGCTTTATTGAAATGAAAATCTTGAATGTTTGGTACAGAACTTGGCTCCCCTTTTCATCCTGTGTATGTACAAATAGATAGGATATTTACTCCAGTGCATCTGTCTCTGTGATCTGAAATTTCAATAACTGCCAGGTTAACGATGCCAATCTTGTTGTCCAAGATTCTTCAGGCAATACCATTGAAGCACAATATGTAGGTTTAGATAATGTTACAGGCAACTTAAGAAACTTCTATACGAGGGCCTACTTGGGGCTGTCATTAAAACAAGTCCCTAAATACTGGCTTCTCTTTCAAGCATCTGTGCCGCCTCTTGGTTGGAGCACGTACTTCATTTCTAAAGCATCTGACAAAGGTAGATGTCTGATTTCTTTTCCTTCTAGGCACTGCTCATTCTTGAATGCCATTTGACTTCTCTTTATATGTATTGACTAAGTATTAGTTATCTTAAGCTATCAACACTACTTAACTATTGTTGCTTCTTATAAAGATTATTTACTAAAATGAATTAGTGGCAAACCGTATGATACTGATGCTGAATAGTAACTTATTTTATTTTATGTTCTTTTATTTGCACTTCACAATGATGCAGGGAAAAGTAGAAATGGATTTTTCTCCATGATAGACAGTCCACAGAATGAGACCATTGAAATTGGACCTGGAAATCTGAAGATGTCATTTTCTTCAACTTCTGGACAACTGATACGTATTTACAATACTAAAACAGGGGTAAGTTTTTTCACATTTTACAGATGGTAGCCTTGTAATCGGATAGCATCGGTTGAACCAGTCGTTATATATTAGACCAAATGATCTAAATCATAGATTGTCACAAAATTGAAAAGAATATTTATAATATTTTAGAAAGCCAATATAGAGGATTAATGCAATGCGTGTGCATGTAGACTATTAATGTTGTCATGGACACAATCCTCATACATTTGAATGCGTTCAGTTGCAAAAAAAAGGGTTTAGATCAGGACTTCAGTTTATCGAGGGGAGCATTGGTTGAGATTTTGATCTGGCTGCCCCTTTGTTCAATTCATTTTATCAAACCTCATTACTGATTCGGTTAGTAACTTTTACTCTCGGTCTTTCTAAAGAGTGGGATCGTCCTTTCCGGTCTAGTCTGTTTTTTAATGTGAAGACGTTTTGAAGGTTTTTACTATCTATCTTGCTGCAAAATTATTGTGTTTAGGAGTTCCTACATTTGATTTTACATGATGGTCTATATATTCAATTTTCACATCACTGTCTTGGGAAGTTGATATCTTATGTGGCTTGAGGAGAATATGCTTGATTATCAGAGATGGATTGTTCATTTATTTTGGTGTTCTGCCTTGTTCCACCTACAGAGGTTTAGTGTGTTCATTCCACTTACTGAGATGATTTGGAGGTCAGTTTCGTTAAAATTTCATCTTTAAATGTTTGTCATGGCCAGGTTGATGTACCAATACAGCAGAGCTATCTCTGGTATGGTTCAAACCCAGGATTCGATGGCCAGGTACACAATCTTTATCCTCCGATTAGGATGTAGACTATGACTTGGTGCAGTGCCTATTGACACCAATTATATGGTGTCTCTCGCAGGCTTCTGGTGCATATATTTTTCGGCCTAATGGGTCTCCTCCAAGTGTTGTTTCAAGATCAGTAAGCCTTCTTTTCCCACTGTCACTCAAGTGACCGTGATTAGTGAACTGTAAATATAATATAAAACAAAAGAGTTAAAAACAATATTCTACCGACTTAAATCAGCAATGTTTATCCCAACTATTGGGGTTTACTGCACTTTTCCCTTAATGCTATTCTAACTTATCTTGTGCACCATGTCTCTTCATATAGCCTATTGAGTTTCCGAACTTCCACTGATGATATCTGATCCTTATCGTTTCCTCTTTTTCTAATAGTATTTAAAATATTGTGCAGGTGCCTTTAAAGGTCATTCGTGGACCACTGGTTGACGAGGTTCACCAACAGTTTAATTCATGGATCTACCAGGTCATCATTTTGTTTACGTCTAGTTTTTTGGATCAAATTGTTTTGCGTTTCAAGAGCTGAAAAGTTGCTTATTTAGTGGTATCATTATTCTTTATTCATATGTTTCAATGGTTTATGTCTTCCTCCACACATGACTTGCTTATTTGCTCATCTTTTTTTTTTTTTTTTTTTTTCATTAGGTTACTAGACTTTACAGAGATAAAGAGCATGCAGAAGTTGAATTCACTGTGAGTCACAGTACTTGTCTTTTTCCCTTTTGCTTTTAATAAACATATTACTTGTATATGTTTTAATTGTCTCAACTGTTACAAACATTGTGGCAGGTAATGCTGTCTGTTCACCGCATATAAACTAAACATTAAGTCTAATAATTCTAAACTCAAATCGAGTGGTTCTACAAATTGTATTTGCAGATTGGTCCAATTCCCTTGGAAGATAGCGTTGGGAAGGAGGTCATCACACAAATGACAGCTAATATGGTCACAGACAAGGTGTTTTATACTGATTCTAATGGAAGAGATTTTCTAAAGCGAGTAAGTCCCGCCCACAATTTTCCACTCAATTTAAACTTCAAGAAATCCATCATGAATAATTATGTAGTTGTGCTACTTCAAGTTATAAGCTTCTGAATATCTCAACCTAGCCATATGTTAGGAGTCAGAGGATGGAGATCTATATCTTTGCCCTTTGTTTTTGCTAGGTAGGAAAGTTTAAACCCCAACTCTCATAGATTTTCTTTGATTATGGCATGCGTATGGGTTCAACCTTAATCCCATGATTAGAATTTTAATTTTTTTTTTAAGATTAAATGTTAGTCCTAGAAAATGTACTTTCTATAAATGCAATCATCTGTTTCTTGGTGCTCTGCACGAAAATCATGCAACAATCTTAAACTATTCATTTCCAGTCCTCTTGGGTGGCTGATCCTGCTTCCTAATGAGGTGATTACTTAACTGATCCCATTAAGTATTTCAGAGGTTGGCAAATCGATATACGTGGCTCAAAACTATATCAACCAGGATGCATGGTTTTTTGAAGACCATAATAACATCCTTTCACAAAAACATCATTTCACAAAAAATCTGAGTGATCTCTTTGTCTCTTTTATATATATAAATATATAAATAGTTTCCTACACCAGTACATTGTAAAAATCACATGTATTGCCCCCTTAAATGGAGTCTTATGTCCCCAACAAGTCAATGATTATTGTAATCCTAACTTGAGCTCTGTGAGCATGATTTTGCAGGTTCGTGATTATAGAGCAGACTGGTCGCTTCAAGTTACTCAACCTGTAGCAGGAAACTACTATCCTGTACGTAATCCTCTTAATACCAATTTAACTTGTATCAAGCATATACATGAAAAAATACTAGCAATACTGGATTATTTCATGGGCGATGCATAAGAAAGAAACCATTATTAGGGCTAGGTACGTTGCAAGGCATGATCTTATTTATGCTTTACTCGACAGTTTTTTCTTCGTATTATAATGTTTCTGTTCAAAATTAGAGTATGACCAAGAAATTAAACTTGAATTTAATTATTTTTTATATGGTCTATATAGGTCCTATCATTTTTATGAATAAGCTTTTCATTAACAGCCAAAACAATTACAACAAAATCAGCAAACAGCTGAACCAAAACAAGAAGTATATGACTAGATATATATTGATGACTGCATTATTCATGCATGTGGTTTCTTGGTGCGTGGGTTGTGTGCAGAATTTTCCTCAACTAGTTATAGCACTGTGCCCTTTCACTTTTGCTATGCATGAAGAAGTTCAAGGATGCATTTAAAACCAATACTTGTTATACTGTTCCTAAAAGTGACCAAGAAGTTCCCGCCTATCCTTCCTCATTGAATTCGAATGACATTTAAGTTCAAATAATTTTGTTAATGGTAGTCTTCATCTTCTTCTTTGTTTCAGCTTAATCTTGGAATTTACACAAAGGATAAGAAATCTGAACTCTCAGTCTTGGTTGACCGTGCAACTGGTGGAGCCAGCATTAAAAATGGAGAAGTAGAACTGATGCTCCATAGGTTCAACTTCCACATTTGGGTTAAAAATATGTTTCAGTTTAGATGTCGACATGTTAAGCTGATCATCCTTTTCTTTTATACTCAAGGCGTACGCTCATTGATGACTCTAGAGGAGTGGGTGAAGCATTGGACGAAAGCGTGTGCCTTGACAATACATGTGAAGGATTAACGGTATGATAGCACCATTTTTTCTTTATGCATCCTAAACCACTTTTTAGTTCTAAACAAAGATATAAAATGATCCATTATTACTCACGTGATATCTTTCATCTAGGTTCGGGGAAATTATTATGTAAGTGTTAACCAGCTAGGGGATGGAGCACGCTGGCGCAGAACAACTGGCCAAGAAATCTATTCGCCTTTTCTTTTAGCTTTCACCCATGAGGTAGTATGGCTTGGTTGCAGTTCCAAAGTCTATCCTAAATAGATGTTAATATACTAATCCAATAAATTGTTCAGAATTCGGAGGACTGGAAAGCATCTCATTTGACAACATCAACCGCCATAGATTCAAACTACAGCTTCCCTCTCAATGTTGCTTTGATTACTCTTCAGGTGACTCTGTTTACTCATTGACTGAATAACCAGTGTTTAATTCTCTCTCTCTCTAACACTAATAATGCTGCAGGAGTTGGATGATGGAACTGTACTCCTCCGTTTGGCACATCTTTATGAGGTAAAAAATCTTCTTCATATTCTTATTCCTCTTCTCCCAAATCTTGTTATGAGGCCAAATAATTAGTTTTTGTATATTTGTTTCGTTTTGTGAGTGTAATTAGGTGGGAGAAGATACCGAGTATTCAAAATTGGCCAAGGTTGAACTGAAGAAGATGTTTACAGGAAAAATGGTATGTTTGCCTTCTTCCCATTGTTACTGCAGTGGGTGCACACAAAATGTGAATTTGGCTTGCAAAAATCGCGGTGACAAAAACGTAGTAAAATCTCAATGTAATGATTGGTTTCTAAACTTTCAGATAAAAGAGGTGAAGGAAACGAGCTTGTCAACGAACCAAGAAAAGTCGATGATGAAGAGGATGACGTGGAAAGTTGAGGGGGACTCCAGCCAGGAACCTACCCCGGTTAGAGGCGGTCCAGTAGATAATTCAACTCTCGTTGTCGAGCTTGGTCCTATGGAGATCCGCACTTTCTCGTTGAAATTTATTCTATCATCATTTTAATATAATTTGGACAGGACCAATCAATAATGTTTTTTCTTTTGACAATGTTTTTGGACCATTGTCTATCTCTTCAAGCTACTGTTAATTATAATTGAGTAATGCTACGCGGTGCTCATTAGTATATAAATTTGTTATAAAATAATAATAAAAAATTAAAGATTGATGAGCATTGCTACATCAGTATGGTGAAGTAAGGGTAAGACAAAAGTTATTAGTTAGCAATATTCGTACTTTTATGAGTAATGTTACACATATTCTTACGCTTTTTAGTGTAACTCTTAAAATTATGGGTAATGGGCAAAGGACCCGACCCCTTCTAGGGGCCTAATTATTTTCAAATCCAATTCGACTTATAGAGGCTATTAGGGTCCAAATGATTTATGAAAATGAAGTACTTGCGGGAAGTGGAAATGGATCCTTTCCATTTCAAGTGAAATCTTGAAATGAAGAGAGTCTATTTAGTGTATTTAGGAGTATAGTTGTTAAAAAAAATTTGTCCAAAAATTAAATAGACAATTATGTCCCTCTAAATAACTAAATGACAATCTCCATTTCGGAATAAGATCCTCTCCAGTCCAAAATATCTAGTAAATGGTGAGGATAAAACCATTAATGGAAAACCTGTCAAATGAATAAAAAAAAAAAATAAATAAATAAAAAATAAAGGGTGGCCGGCTACCCCATGGCCCTTGAGGGCCAAATCAATAAAAAAAAATGATTTGGCCCTGGGCCGAAGCCACCCCAGCCCTAATTAGGGTGGCCGGCCATCCATTTAATTTTTTTTTAATTTTTAATTATTTTTAAAAATATATATTATTTTATTATTATTTTTTTAATAAACAGCTGAATATTCTTCAGTCCAATGAATCCTGTTTCCTCCATTTTACTTTTCCGCGGGAAGCAGGGCCGGACCCGAAGCAGTTAAACTGTTGAATCATTTCCCGCTGTTTCGCCACGCGTCCACATCGTTCTCATCTTCCTCTCGAAATGTCCCAACTTCGAACCTCTCTCTCTCTCTCCGTTATTCCAATCTAATCGAACCCTTACAAACCCTAACAATCAACAATGGCTTTGCAAGGCCCAAACCACAGAAACCCTCTCTACCCGGAGGTTATCGAATCAAATCCCAACGCCTCCTCAAAGCCTAACTCTTCCTCAAATCTCTACCCCTCCATCGACATGCGGAACCTCGTCGAGAACCTCTTCCCTGACAACGACAATCTCCACAACCCTAACTCTAGTCACCCCACGGCCCCGCCGGTGGCCATTGAAGAGGTCCTGATTACGATCCCTGGAGCAATTCTCAACCTCATCGACAACCACTACAGCGTCGAGCTGGCCTGCGGCGACCTCACCGTTGTCCGTATCCGGCAGGGCGACAATGTCGTCGCCGTCCTCGCCCGCGTCGCCGACGAGATCCAGTGGCCGCTCGCCAAGGACGAGGCAGCCGTCAAGCTCGATGACTCGCACTACTTCTTCTCCCTCCGCACACCCAAGGAACACCGGTCCGGCTCCGATTCGAGCGACGAGGAAGACGAACCGACCGACTCGGACGATTTGCTTAACTACGGATTGACGATTGCGTCCAAGGGCCAAGAGAACCTCGTCAAGGGCCTGGACGGGATTTTGCAGAGTTACAGTAGTTTTTCGGTCCAGAAGGTTTCGGCGAATGCAAATATTAAGAAGGGGGAGGCGCTGGACGGGTCGGTGGCCAGGGAAGTCTCGCCGGCAGAGTTGAAGTCGGAGAAGAAGAAGGAGCTGATGGAGAAGCGGTGCGCCGCGTACTGGACGACGCTGGCGCCGAATGTGGAGGATTACAGTGGAACCGCTGCGAGGCTGATCACGGCCGGATCGGGGAAGCTGATCAAGGGGATCTTGTGGTGCGGGGACGTCACGGTGGATAGGTTGAAGGTAGGGAATGAGGTTATGAAGAAGAGGATAAACCCGCGTTCTAGTTCGGAGATTGATCCTAAAACCTTGAAGCGGATTAAAAGGTACGGAAAACACAAAATCAACAGCCTTTGTGTTCGTGTATGTGTCGGTGTTTTTTGAAAAAAAATAAAATTGTTTTGGTCTTTTATCATCTCAGGAATTTAGATTGTTATATATTGAGATTAAGAGGCTCTGTTGTGTTTTATGTAGCACCAAAAAAAATGGAAATGGGAGTTTGTGGCAACTAGGCGGTAAATTTTTGAAATAGTTTATTGAAGAATCTTTAAGTTGATAAGGGTTTCCTATCATTACCGTGGCAATTTAGTTGACGTTCTATGATTAATAATTTAATATGTTATTATTTTGTTGTTCTTATAGTTGCCATATTTTATAGATATTTTGGCTTGACTTGGCTTGGCTATATATGTAGGGTTAAGAGGGTGACCAAAATGACGGAGAAGGTTGCAACTGGGGTTCTCTCTGGGGTTGTTAAAGTGTCTGGATTTTTTACAAGTTCCATAGCAAATTCAAAGGTCGGCAAGAAATTTTTTGGCCTCCTGCCTGGGGAGATTGTGCTTGCGTCCCTGGATGGATTTAGTATGTTAATCATCTCAAGCCCTTGATTTTATAACTTAACAAATTAGCTGATGTTTTCTGAAATGGCTGTTTTTAATATATTCTCACATTGCTTCCTGTTTAATTACCATAATATGACTAAAATGGCACACATGATGCATGTGGAAAGGGAAAAAAGGTGTGTAGTTAGAGAGTTTGGTTGGGGGGGGGTGTTAGATTTGAAGAATCAAGCAGGAGGATATCTTCAATTGTTGAGGCTCGGAAAAAAGAGAGTCAATGTGTTTAGGGTTTAGCTTGTTTCGTCAGTGATGAATATTTAGCCAATGACTTTGTTTGGTAAACATCTATGTTCAAATCTCCTTTATTGAACATTTTTACTTCTTTTGGTTTTGCATTATATTTAAGCTTCTCATTTCTTATAAATAGGCAAAGTCTGCGATGCTGTTGAAATAGCTGGAAAAAATGTCATGTCAACATCATCCACTGTGACAACTGAACTTGTCACCCACAGGTAAATTCAGCATGCAGAAGCTCATATGCACATCAAGAGATATCATCTTGTAGACATTTGACATTTGTAATGCTGTAACTTATGAGTGATTTGTACTGGAGAAAAAAAAAAAATGATAAGCAATTAAAGTTTGTTTCCTTGCATTCTCAAGCTTTAATGGTGTTGGTAGTGAGTTACTTCCAGCTTTTTTCCTTTCTTTTATCTATTTTGGCATCTAATAATTTGGCTTTACAAATTTAAAACTAGTCTTTATGCTTCTCTAACTGTTAAGAGTTGGAATCTGGATGATGCTTGTCCTGCAGGTATGGGGAACAAGCCGGTGAGGCAACAAGTGAAGGGCTTGATGCTGCTGGCCATGCTATAGGGGCTGGATGGGCTGCTTTTAAGATCCGAAAGGCATTCAACCCTAAAAGTGTTCTTAAACCTACCACCTTGGCAAAGTCTGCTGCTAAAGCTGCAGCTGCTGAGAAGAAGAAGGCTAAGAAGTCCAAATAATTGCTGATGGGAATTTTTCAGAAGTGCAGCAGAGGTTTTTATATAGCCTATTCCCCATTCTTATTCCTTATTTTAGATGAATAGAAATTGTACATGCACTCCCAAGCATATATCTGACATGACAAAAAAAATCATTTTGGATGAATTACTATTGTGAATTAGATCGCTATTGAATTTTGAAATTAATAATAATTTTTACTGCCACGTCAGAAATGTACATTTAGGGGTGCATGTAGCGTATGTAGCATTTTTCTTAAGACGAAACATTATGTAATTTGTTGTTGTCGTTGTCATTGTGTATAACCTAATATGTAGGTAGAAATACTTAACCCAACTTACATTTGTAATTCATTGGTTCGAAAGGACTACAAAGCCGTGGTTTCTGTGTCACAAGGTCAAAATGCTTGCTGGGCTTGAATCAGCTGCCTGGGCCCTTGTAAGAAGTCCGGTTCAGTGACTTCTTTGCACAAAAGCGAACAAAAAGGCCATCATCGAACATGGTATTTTCACCGTAGCCGGGACGTTGTACAAGGAAGCATGATTCCTGCGGGGAGGAGGTTACTCATGCTGGCACTATCTCAATTTTCTAACATCCCAAAAAGCAAAAGGAGAAAACTAACTATTTATCCTTCGGCTCTGTACTCGTAGGCGGTGGAAGGGGTTGTTGTAGGTTTGGTGGGTTACCAGGATGAGGGATGATAAACATCACGCCAGGCTTGCATGACTCTACGAGGATAGTGAGCGTAAAGGTGGAAACTGAAAAAAAAGAATGAAGAGCAAGAACAAGAAACAGGAGAGAAGAGGAGAGGGAGAGGGGAAGCCCAATTACGGCTGTTAATTATTAATATTTTCAACCGTAGCCCAATTGAGCTCAAGTCTATCGAGTACTCGAATGATGGATTGGTGGCTTGACTAAGGGCTCGTTTGGGAGTGCGATTTCAATAAGTATGATTTTAAAAATTGTGTTTTTAAAAATTGTGTTTTAAAAATCTCTACTTTTTAAAATCGCACATGTGTTTGATAAAACATGCTAATAAGTATTTTTTTTTATCAATTGAGTGTTTTGATAACATTAGTATATAATTGCGGTTTCATGACCAAATTACCAATAAGGACATTTCTTTATAACAGTAAAATAGCTAACATTGTCTATAAGCCTCCATTTTTAACACCTATGCAAACAAAAGTATGACTTATAATTTGACATTAACTTTGAGTTTTCTACTTAGGCAATTATATATTGCTATATTACTTGTTTCTATATGTTTTTTTGTTTTTGTATTTTTTTTTTCTTGAAACATATTCCAAATAGACATATAATAAAAAATATAAGAACAATCCATCAAATTAAACTAATAATGTTTATCAAATTTCACTGTTTATTACCCATTAAAAAAAAATATTACAAACGGTTACAATGCAATACCCATTAAAAAATAAAAATAAAAATCCATTACAAA
Source organism: Corylus avellana (assembly GCF_901000735.1). Classification (NCBI taxonomy): domain Eukaryota; kingdom Viridiplantae; phylum Streptophyta; class Magnoliopsida; order Fagales; family Betulaceae; genus Corylus; species Corylus avellana. The sequence goes on along the minus strand of NC_081542.1, from coordinate 1,599,566 downwards.
TTGTTACTGTACAGTACCTTTAAGGGAAAAAAAAAAAAAAAAGCCATAAAAAAATCGTCACTGTGCACATCACTATGCAGTGCACAGTGACTTGAGAAAAATCATCATCTCGGTCATTGTACAATTTTTTTTTTTTTTTTTTATTTAAGAAAAAGCTTCACACTGTTAATGTACACGCACTATCACATTACTGTGCGTGTACAATGATCTATCACTGCATACTATGATGGATTGCAGATCACTATGTATGCACGGTAATCTAAATAAAATTTTGAAAAAAAAAAAATCACAACTTCCACATAAAATAACACCGAACACCAAACAGTGGAAAGTTTTAAAAAAGAAAAAGAGTTATATGGAGAGAAAGAAAATATTAATGTGAGATTATTATTTGGTAGAGGGGCGGAGAGATGGACAACAACGATGCACACTGCTACAGGGCGGAGAAAGGATGAACGAGACAAAGAGGATGAAGAAAAAAAAAATAGAAAAGAAGGGTTTTAATATATTTTAAGTGGGTATTCTTGGTATTTTTTTCATTCCCGTTTAAAAAAATGTAACTATTGCTCCAAATATATTTTTAATAGAAATCGTGATTTTGTTTTAAATTCGCACTTTTTCAAATAAGCAACTTCTAATTAGCTTATAAAAATCGTAATCCCAAACACCCTAAAATTGCGATTTGGTTTAAAATCGCAGATTATTTTTTAAAAAACGCACTCCCAAACGCACCCTAACTGATTTCGAATAAGGCTCTAAAACTAGGCCCTATTTTGGGCCAAGATTAATCATACACATGGGGTTTGTTTGGTAAACGATTTCGTTTTCGATATTGTAGCAAAAATTGATTAATGTGAAGGAAAAAAAAAAAAAAAGTAAGAATTTTTTTTTTTCTTTTGAAAAAGTGAAAAAGTAAGAATATTTGGTATGGAAAAATGAAAAAAAAAAATTGTTTTTAGTGATTTTTTTTATTTAAATAATAATAAAAAGTTATCGATGTGATGTAAAAAGTAAGAATATTGAAAAAATGAAAAAGTTGGATGAATTGCCTTTGCCAAAAGCGTTTACCAAACGCACCCATGGTTCTGTCAAGTCGAGTTCATACGACCACTATTTGGCTCAACTCGGCTCGAGAGCAACCTTAGTGCTACTACATGTTTGTAAGACTATAAACATGATTCGTAATGTACGGAAGAATATTGTTCTTTAGAATGTTACTATGCTTTTCCTTCTATCAACATTGAAAAAAAATAAAATAAATAAAGAACCCATCTAATACCACTACCAAGGACATTAGTGATTGGCGCGCGCCCGCATTCTTTGAAGTATCTGTTGAAGACTAGGTCCCATTCGATCATGAAATGTTTTTATAGGGAATCAAGTGATTCTTGGACCCTACAGCTCTTGAAGATTGCCATTCTAGCACAAGCACCAAGATGAGGTGCTACATGTGTGATATGTTTGGGTCCTTTAATTTGACACCACAGGCTCTCACCATCTTAAGCAAGAATCAAATGCTCCTTTAGTGTGAACTCTCACAATTATCAAAGCCTAGCATTTCCACCCCTACTTTTAGTGATCTTAATTTGGCTGATAGATTCTTGTTGTTGTCTCTTCAAATCAACATGACTCTCCACAAATAGGTATAACAAATCATACCTAAGATTTTCCAAGGTTTGTTCACTTTCTTAAGGGGAAGGAAGTTCTTTGAGGATCGAAAGGTTCACGAATCGGGATCCCTTGCAATTGTCTGTTTGAAGCATCTAATTCGAATAAGCAATTGAGAGAGAATTCTGATGAGATTTATATGTCAAAACAAATATTGGACTATCCTATCACCTGCTTGCACACCTAAGTTTTATCTAGATTCTCTCTCACATGCAAGAGTCAGATAGGTTGGAATCCAGACAAACAATTGTACTAAACTCCTATCCAAAATTCAAAAATATAGACTCCAATGGTTCATTATCAAATGGTTTAGGAAGCAACCAATACGGACATGACACGCAGCAAAAACATCATGGTGAAGTTTTGGACTTTCGGTAAACATGGGCTTACTCCTCGATTCTCTCTTATAGAGGATTGATTGGCAAATCTTGCTGTTTTGACTTTTGCCTGTTTGTCTGTTAATGGAGATGCTTTTGGACTAGAATTCTTCAAGTTGGAAGCCACATGTGATTCTCAAAATAAGTGTTCACGCATGCATGTCTAAGAAGGGAATAAATTTTTTCAAGAAAGAAAAAGAAGAGGTGCACATTTGCAAAGGAAAAATCTCAAATTTCTAATCTTTACCTTGCTTTAGTGTAAATTTTGGGGGAAAATTTATATATTAAATAAAATGTCTTAAAAAGTACCCATGATTAAAAAATGGGGTTAAATCTAAAAATTTTCTTTTTCAGGTGGTGGTGGAGTTCTTCGGCAACCCATTCCTATGACCTCCGGGGTGGAGGGGGTTGCAGGGGTGGGAGATCCTCTCAACCCATACTGTCTCATGTTATGTTAGGTCGCACGGGACCTGTATTCCCGCGAACACTTTTGGGCCGCGAGGTGGGAGTGGGTCATAAGAGGACGCCACCACCACCCGTGGTCCATGGAGGGAATTTCTCCACCTCCACGTGGCATAGCTTGCTACTGATTTTGAAACGTGTGTTGATTTGACAAGGTGTATGTGGAAATAATGAACATGCGTTGTAATGTGATTGGACAAGTCGATTCTTTGGTACAAGTGACAAACAACTTATTGACGAAAGTGGACAAAATGAGTAATTTGGCACCGTCAAAAAGCTCAAAAACTAATTTTATCACTTTTGAATACCCAAAAGCTGATTCGATAAAACATCAACATCATAAACACATAGATCATTTTTCAATTTAATCCTAGAAAAAAAAAAAAAGAAAAAAAAGTTAGATCCTCAATCTTTTAAAGCGGGAAACAGGACCCTAATGGTGGTTCTTTTAGTGAGAACAAAGAAGATAGATAGATAGATAGATAGACGATAATGTTTCTTTATTTGTGTCATTGGTTGTATAGCTATGCATTAGGAAGGGGATGGCACTAAAGGTCACTTGCGCTTAAAGGCAAGATTAGGACCTCAGCAGCCCCGTTTGCTTCCGTACACCACGGGGATTATGGATTACTGAGGTGGAGCACAAAATCTGTGTTTTCAGAGGATTGGCCATTACAACTCAAGCTATCTTCTGCACCCCCAATACAATTCTTCACTCTATATTTTGTTTAATATATAATTATATTATAAGCCTTCCTCCCCACCTTAATCTTTATCTGCTATGGATTGGTATCAGCTACCACCACTATCAAGAAAAAGATTATCACCACTGACTTCCTTACTTTTGAGTCCCCATGCTTTGTTTGCTTTGCTTGTAGATCACTTTTCTGTGTTTTAATTATGTTAAAACATTTGAGTCTTTTTGATTTTTGACGTTGAGGCCATTACTTTGTGAGCTAAGAGAGATCTTTTATGTATCTATGCCTTTAATTATCTTATATCTCTCTTAGAGTTTCTAAAAAACCACGTTCTAGAACCTTAAAGTTATTGGAGTTTCGGGTTAATTTTGCTGAGGAGATCAAATACAAGATGAGTTCTAGAGTTATTGCGATGAAAGACAAACAGATCATTTGTTAGGTACAAGTCAGATTTTTACTACAGAAGTCTTGTGAGTATAAACCGATTGTATATTTAATCACAGTAATTTGGTGTCTAGAATTTTCACTTTGTCACCAAAAGTGCCGTGTTTGATCTTTCTATTGCTTTGATTAATTTTGGTGATTGTTTATATGGTTGCAATATTTTAATTTGTTGGGTTTGTTGGAAAACACCTGTTCGCCCCAATTTTTACAAACTAACTTGTCACTTATAACGTCAACCACTAAAATGTGGACCGCTATGTGACACTCATTTTAATAAAATATAAACCATTACATAAATTTATAAGAGATTGTTGTAAAAAAAAAAAAAAAAATACTAGCATAATATTTTTTTTTTAAATTTTTTAATAACTTATTGGATAAGACTTTGAACCTTGTACCACAAAAGTCTAGCTAGTACCCGCATAATCCCACGCGACCGACCAAATAACGTCGCATATATATGATTGCCCACCCAAAGGGATTACAGATTTTCCACCAAGAGTGACCTTATAATAAAAAAGTGGTCACTCCATCACCCCCCCCAAGTTCCTATCAATGAACCAATTACTTGACTTCGTGGTGAGCATGGCAGTGCTTTTCTTTAAGATTCCTCTTCCCTTTCTCTACTTTCTGCTACTGCTGATCATACCCCAATATGCATGGAATTTGAGTCTTGTACCTAACTTTAGTTTTGGATCTGCCTGCTCCTTAAAAGTGCACGGAACGGAGTTATTAGGTTGTTCTATACTAAAATAACGAAAAAAAAAATATATATATGCTAGTTATATCTGTGCTATTATTTCAAAATGATTTATATATTTCTGATGGTCAAGGTCTAAGTGTTTATTGACTATGCGCATGTGAGTGTAAAAATATTGAGTCACACATTAGAAATATGCAACCAGTGTAAGTCCTTAAACCTAACTTTTGTCCAAATTTGTGATGAAAACGGTCAAATGCCACATTAGAGATGTATCACTTACCAAAAAAAGAAAAAAAAAAAATTTGATAGATGGTTGAGTCATCCCCTTTGGCCAAATTAGGATTGGTTCGGCCATGTCCAGGGGTGGTTTCGACTGCCCCCAAATGACTAGAGGTGATTTCGACCACCCACTAGAGGTGATTTCAACAACTAATATCATAGTATAATCAATCGGTGATGACAAGACATTATCGTAAAATTAAAAAAATTAAAAAAATTAAAAAAAAAAGGTAAAAAATTTAGAGAAAAGTTGAGTGCAAGATCCCAGGGAGATATTGTTAGCCAATTTTTATTCCCCCCACGAAGCTTGATACCATATGGACTGGTTTTGAATTTTTCCAAAAGCGAAAGACATGATTGTCCGAGAAAGGTGGCAAGAGAAGTGGTTCTAAGTAGGTCGACTGGTGGCATATTAAAAAAAAAAAAAAAAAAAATCCGAGTAGTCGGTCGATCCTTATTAGTTAGAATAAAGTTGAGTGAATTTTAATATTTGATTGTTCTTCTTTATTTAAACTCTGGATTTGGCACTTACGAATTACTTGTCTCTTAAATAAGAGATGAGAAGTGCGAGCTCCACTGAAGTCATGGAATTTCCAAACAGCCCTTCTCATGCTCTCCTCATTGCTTTGCCCCCCCCATCTGTCGTTGGTGGCCTAAGCATTTACAATTACAACCCTTTTCATATGTTAGCCACCGATTTCTACTTCAACGGTCGAATTTTGCAAATGTGTCATGAATGTTGTGGATGAGGCATCACCCTCCCACCATAGCAATTGCAGCCAGAGGTGCCTGATCTTGCCTTGCAGAAGTGGGAAATGACATAAGAAAAATGTATTTAAAACGCCCACCCATCAACCTCTCTCTCTCTCTCTCTCTCTCTGTTGCACACACAGGTTCTTGCTAATGCAGGAGGGAATATAATGGCAGAAAAGATAGAAGAAATCCATTCCAGAAGCTGTGAATGTTCACCAACTCCAAGCACACCAATGGGTACTCCTCTGAGAAAGGTGTTGGATAGGATATCTGGTTTTGCCACTCCTTGGAAAAGGGGCGGCACAGCTCCACGCTGTCGAAGAATCTTTCACAGGGATGTTGAACGGGAAGAGTTCCAGCATGCTAGTACTCATTGTCTCTCCTCTTACTACAGTGTCTTCGTGGCTCGCCTTGCTATCATGGTTTGTGAAATTTTAACTAATACAAATGCCTGTTATTATCAATATGCATGTTATATATACTGGTGGGTGATCAGCTTGGTGGTGAAAATAATATGGGGGTAATTGATAGAGGAACATCACATGCCTCTTTACGAAATTCTGTGCAACCTTATTGGGAACTGCATAAACTCCCAACAGGGTAGAAGTAGAACCATTTCTCCTAAAATGGTAGGAAGCCATTTCTTGGCTTAGCTGATTTAGATGCTACTAATGCTAATTTGGTCCCTGGCATCCCCACCCTCCAGACACTACCTGATGCATGTGCCTTTTTACCTCTACCAAAGAGGGAAAATGATAGAAGGTGAGGGTGTCTAAGAACTTATATGCACACGGTTAAGATTGCACTTAGGATCGTAACATATTATCACACTTCTGAATCCGGCATCCATAGCAATCCATTTTATCCTATAGGTGCCTCCTTCTCAAACCCGTAACGTGGTGCCTAGTTCTTATAATACACTTAAGCCATGTGGGACACATAAGATCATAATAGAGAACTTGCATATTTGCTTCTTTTTTTCCTTCATATTGTAAGTGTAAGAAATCAAAATCTTATCTGTGTACACCCAAAAACTCCTCTTTGGTTCTTGAAAATGTTGCTTTGTTTTATTAATTTTATGCAGGTCATGCTAGCCATTTTAATTGGGCTGCTAACCATATTGACATGGCATTTTACAAAGAGCTACACAACTAGGTCACTGAATGGATTAGCATATGGCCTTCGTAATGAGCTTCTACAGCGTCCGATTGTACGGATGTGGAACATCTTAAATTCAACTTCTGAGATAACAACAGCCCAGCTTAAGCTGTCAGAGTATGTGTTCAGACGGTACAACAACCCTGATACTCAAGCAGAACAAGTTGAGGTTGATTGTTAAGCTAGTCATTATAATCTTATTATGCTTTTTGCTTGTAATTATATTTGAGATTGGCAATTTTGTTTATTAGTAATTGTTTAACTTCTTGGCAGCTGTATGAAGCAATGAGGGATGTAACATGGGCACTATTTGCGAGTCGTAAAGCTCTCAATGCAATAACTATCAATTACAGAAATGGTTTTGTCCAAGCATTTCATAGAGATCACAGGAGTAACAATACATTCTACATCTACTCTGATCTTGTAAACTATTCAATCAGTGCAAGCAGGTCTTATGATATCAATATGCTGTCAGAACATCAAGGTTGGAAAGATCAATCCATACACGGTAACGTTTCTGCAATTTGGTATCAGGAACCCCTTGATCCCGTCACTGGTGAGAAGATGGGAAAAGCAAAGCCAATCCCACCAGATGATCAAATCAATATTGCAGGCCTTGAACAAGTACCTGATGGTGTAGCATCATGGCATGTGGCAGTAAGCAAATACACAGATTCACCCTTGCTTTCAGCAGCACTGCCAGTCTGGGACCCTTCAAATAAAAGTATAGTAGCTGTTGTGGGTGTTACTACAGCACTTTATAGTGTAGGCCAGCTTATGAAGGAGCTTGTTGAAGTCCACAGTGGGCATATATACTTGACATCCCAAGAGGGTTATTTACTTGCTACTTCCACAAATGCTTCACTTGTGACAAATTCAACAAAGGGACCCAAGCTTATGATGGCTGTTGATTCAGAGGATCATATAATACAAATGGGAGCTCGGTGGTTGCAGAGAGCCTATGGCAACAACTTCTCTCAAAGTAATGAGATTCATGCAGAGAGTGCCAGGCTTGGCCGCGAGCAGTATTACATAGACTCATTTTTCCTAAAACTAAAGAGGCTTCCTTTGGTAAACCTTGGAACACATTTTTATTTCTTCCCTACCTTTGAAATTTTATGTCCTAGATTATATTGTAAAAACTAATGTATGCTGTTCTTTTTCGTCTTTTTGGCCTATACTAATAATGTACATTTATTAGCATTAAGCAAGAAATTGAATTGAATTGAACTCTGTGCAGGTGGGGGTCATCATCATTCCAAGAAAAAATATAATGGGGAAGGTAGATGAGAGAGCTTTCAAAACGCTGGTTATATTGATATCTGCATCTTTATGTATCCTATTCATTGGATGTATCTGCATTTTCATACTGACAAATGGGGTGTCTAAGGAAATGAAACTAAGAGCAGAACTGATAAGCCATCTTGATGCAAGAAGAAGGGCAGAGGCATCCAGCAACTATAAAAGCCAATTTCTAGCAAACATGAGGTCAGTGAATTCCAACTTTTAGAATTTACTGAAATGTAATATTGTATTTTGAGGTTAATGGATTAAATAATAAAATATGTGTTGCAGTCATGAACTGAGGACACCTATGGCTGCAGTAATTGGGCTGCTGGACATTCTCATATGTGATGATTGCCTCACAAATGAGCAATATGGGACTGTCACACAGATTAGAAAATGCTCAACAGCTCTACTCCGGCTTCTTAACAATATATTGGATTTGAGCAAGGTTAGATATAAAGAAGCTAATTACTATGTTTTTATGCGAACCCTAATGGAAGAACAACTGATTTTGACATAACATGGACAAAACAAGCTAGAGTATATATTTGTACAATAATAAGTGGAGAAAATTATTTGATTGCCTTCCATGATTTACCAGATAATTAGAAGGAAAATTGGCCACCTAGATTTGCGCCAGAAGTTAAGAACCATAGTTGATCAGATGACGACCTGCTTAGTATATAAACTTGATGTTTGTTGAGGAGGTTTACAACTATATCTACTTCTTGAATTTCAATTATTACAGCAACATTATGAATTTGTTAGCACCAAGAACTCTAAATTATCGAACTTCATTCTACATACTGCTCTTCTGACAGTTGAGATAAAAATACTATATAGGTTGAATCTGGAAAACTGGTGCTGGAAGAAGCTGAGTTTGACTTGGGGCGAGAACTCGAAGGACTTGTTGATATGTTCTCTGTGCAATGCATTAACCACAATGTGGAAACTGTTCTAGATCTCTCTGGTATGACTTTAAATCTCAGACTGTAAGACAACTCAAATTAATGCTCAAAGCTTATTATTATAAGTTTAGCTATCTGCTTCTGATGTGCATTTTCACTATCTGTTTCCTTTAGATGATATGCCAAAATTAGTTCGAGGAGACTCTGCCAGAGTTGTTCAAATATTTGCAAATCTAATCAGCAATTCTCTCAAGTTTACAACATGTAAGTGCCAATCATTTGTTGCGAATTTCGCGAGCCCTACTTTTACAGTGCTGCAGCAACAACAATGAAATGCAACAAATAGAAAGAAAAACTGAGAAATAGTTAAGTTCAACAGTAGCTATTTGGAATGCTACTGTAATAGTCCTAAGAAAACAAGAAAAAATAAAAAACAGAAAAAAGAAAAAGTTATTTGTTCCTAAAGAACCAACCAGCTGAGATGTCTGTCTCAATAATTCAACCATTGGCTAGGTCTGTTGGTTAGGTCTGTTGGCTAGGTCTGTTGGTTCCTGACAAGCTTGAGACTGAAGATAATAAAAAGTCTCTTCTTTTCAGGTGGATATCATTTAGAAGGAGCTACAAATGATTGGGACCATGTGATTGAGAATTAGTTTTGGTTGTTTTGTTTGTAGCTCACATATCTTGTAAGTTATCATTTGCTCTTGGGGCATCTGACCCCTGTTTTTTGTTCTCCAATGAATCTAATATTTTCAAAAATAAAAATCTGGTACTGATTTCGGTTCATCATTGAATTTTATGGATGTGTAAGAAGCAAGCATAGATGTTATTCTCGATTGTATATTTATGAACTGTCTAAAAAACTCTACTTATTAATTAAACCAATTAAGTCCTCGTGGAAGGTTAAGAAAGCCAAATGTTTTTTGACATCTTGTTAGTTAATACTTCCACATCATGCTCAGTATCAATATGGAGAAACTTGATACAGTTTGTCGATGGATTCATAGGACAACAAGTTCAATATGGATAAGTAAGTTCATCCCATATTCCTTGTAGGATAATATACCAAGTGTTTTGACTTACAAAATGATCATGTTCTGATGAGAAAGAAAGAGTAGGCTTGCATACTGAACTGTTCTGAATGGCTTACAGCTGGTCATGTCATCCTCCGAGGATGGTGTGAGAACTCAAATAATTCTTTCATTGATACTGGGAAGTTTGCTCTCGATCAGAAGAAATCATGGCCTACACATAAGGCAAAATTGAAGCGACAGGGAAGCCATATGAAGAAGGCCTCCAAGAAAGAAAACAAAATGATACTTCAGTTTGAAGTTGATGACACTGGCTGTGGTAGGAATCTTAAAACTTTCTGAAAAATGATGTTGAAAATTAGACAGTCTGTTTCTGAATACAAGTAACCATTATTTTATATTTTGTAGGAATTGATCCAAGCAAATGGGAGTCTGTATTTGAAAGCTTTGAGCAAGCTGACCCCTCCACAACACGAACGTAAGTAAAACAAACTTGCTTCACTGTCCATGGAGGAATCTGTCAAAGATTTTATCTTATGCAGCCTACTGTCTTTATTTCCAAAAGCATAAGAAATTGATCAAAAATTAAGAACTGAAATTTCCAGAAAGTTATCTCTGAAACCTTTTGCTATTTTCAGGCATGGTGGCACTGGTCTTGGACTATGCATCGTACGGACCTTGGTGAGTGAATTTTTGATAATAAGGTGCAATAGTTGCTATAGAAGAGTGGTAATCTCACATCAATAACAAGAGAAGTAAAGAAATGTAAATGTATAAATTCTGCTAGTTTGTGTTAGAATATTGATTAAATTATTAAATTCGTCATTTTCTATCCACTGAAGCTTTTAGAATAAGTGGTGATTTATCAGGGTAATATAATTTCAAACCCTGTCACCATAATTTACTTATCATTTCAATTGAATATTCCATGTGTTGGATCTCGCTTATTAAGGGTGAATCTCTTTGTCCAATTTACAATTATACTGGTGATAACAGGTTAACAAGATGGGTGGAGAAATCAAGGTTGTAAAGAAGGATGGTCCAGGAACTCTAATGCGACTATACTTGCTTCTCAGTGCACCTGTAGATGGCATAGAACAATATCAAGTAGATTTTTCGAAGCATAGTTTAGTAGTGAGTGGAATTTCTTTCTTCAGAATACTATTTCAAAACTCTTATGCAACTATCAAACAGAAGTGTTGATATAATTGAGTTATGTGAATGCAGGCGCTGCTTGCACTACGCGGCGGCATGGGTAGATTGATTATGTCTCAATGGTTACATAAAATTGGAGTGTTCACCATTGAAGCATCGGAATGGAATGAACTGACACAGATTCTTCGGGAACTCTTCAGTGCTAGAATTTCAGTTCGTAATAATGGTTTTGATGCACAGTGTTCACTGAGCGAACATTTGAAGACTAAATTACAGAACATACAAGAAATGAGGAACCCAGTATTCGTGATAGTTGTTGATATAGGGCTACTTGACTTGAGCACAGATATATGGAAGGAACAGCTTAACTTTCTTGACAATTTCTTTGGGAAAGCAAAGTTTGCTTGGATGCTTAATCATGATACAAGCAATGCCATAAAGATGGAGCTCCGCAGTAAAGGGCATATATTGATGGTGAATTTGCCACTTTACAAGTCAAAGATGATTCACATACTGGAAGCTGTCATAAAGGAGAGAAATGTTGAACTGCAGAAAAAGAATTTGAATGGTCTGAGAACTACCAAAGAAGGTGATCTGCATGAATGTCTTGAGATTGATGCCACCCACTTTGACATTGCCAGCTCTGATGATTCTGATACGTCTGAAATGGCAAGTTCTAATTCTGTGGGTGGAGGGGACAAACGAAGAGAGAGGACTAGAAAGCCTTGTTCTTCTGGATACCAGAAAATTAACAACTGCTTAGTTGAACTCACTTGCACACACTCAAAAGAAAACTATCTAACAGAAAGAGATCCATGTCATGTCAGGCCCAACTCCCATGATGTTGAAGATGAAGAAGCTTCCCTTTCTGCAGAACCTCAAGGTGATAATGCTGAATGCCGGGAACGACATTTGGGTAGCAGCCGGCTTACACTGCAAGGTAATTTATATTCAAATAAAGCTGTGAATGAACAGAAATCTCTTGAAGGCCTACGCATACTGCTTGCAGAAGATACCCCAGTGCTTCAGAGAGTTGCAACCATAATGCTGGAAAAAATGGGGGCTACAGTTATTGCTGTGGGAGATGGACTTCAGGCAGTAGATGCTCTTAATTGCATGCTTAGTGCAGAAGATTGTGGAAGAGGATCTCTCTTTGAAGATAGAAACACAAGATCACAAGCAGAAATCAGGGATTCCCCTCCATATGACTTGATCCTAATGGATTGCCAAGTAAGTATCTAAGACATAAAATAGTCAATGCATAAGAGGGTTTTGGGGGTGCAGTTTTTGCTTTTGAGATTAAAACTAGAAGCAAATTTAAAATAAATGCTCATGAAATATCTCCTTATCAGTTTGTTTCATTTGGCAATGAGTGTTAACTTACCAATGTGAATGTACTAGAGTGCGTTTGGCTCTGCGTTTTTCAAATTGCAAACCCAAACGGAGTAGCTTGACACATGGTGTGAAAGTTCTGAACCTTGATGTCTTTGTGAAAAACAGATGCCAAAGATGGATGGTTATGAAGCAACAAAAGTAATCAGGAAATCAGAAGCAGGAACCGAGTTGCACATTCCCATTGTTGCGCTGACAGCCCATGCAATGTCATCGGATGAAGCCAAATGCTTGGAGGTGGGCATGGATGCTTATCTAACAAAACCAATTGACTACAAGCTGATGGTGTCCACCATTCTTTCACTCACTAAAACAACTGCCTAACTTTCACACAGCTAACAATCCAATGGCTTATGCAGCCTTGGGGATGTAAGATTCGATAGCAGCACACAGAAAATGCAGTTTTATTTCCTGCGTTACTATGAAATAATATATATATATATATATATATATATATATATATATATTATAGAGAGAGAGAGAGAGAGAGAGAGAGAGTTTTCCTATAGAGTTTTATTGCCTGCATTATTGGATGCACTATGCTTGATTACCTGACTCTACAATCAATGTAATTCGGAAAAATATGTCAGATAATATCTGTATACACTACAACATTACATGTAAGCCTGAAACATAAGGTGTGTGAATGGATCATGGAGCAGAAAAACAAGGTGGTGTTATTTCTATGAAATATGGGCATTGCTAGAATTTTGAATATTTGATGCAGGGTTCATGTTACAATAATTTTCATGTTCAGTATGATTTAGTTTTCTTCTATGTCATTAATTTCCTAACTTTCATAGTCTATCTCACCTACCACAATTTCTATATAAATAGAGCATGTTAACTTAATTGTATCACACAAAACGTAAGCGTCTAAGGCTGAATCGCAACAAATCTCTTTTGTTTTCTTTCTATAGCGGCTCAGCACGATTTGACACCAAAGCACCAAGTACCACTTCAGAGTTTCCCTACCCCAATTAGGTTGAATTCATGAGAGTTTATTAGATTAACAAAAGGAAACTAAGACCCTTTGTGCATGTGGGTTGAGCAACTTCAACATTAAGACCTCAATTTTTAATTTTGCAAATTTAAGACTGAGTTTACAAAAAGGGATAATTGTACTTTTGGTCTTTGTAATTTGAGGTTTTAACCTATAGCTCTTTGAATTTTAAAGAATGATTAACTACTCCCTAAGGTAAAATAAATAAATAAATAAATTTGTCCATAGTGTTAAAATAAAACAAACTAATCACTCGTGTCACCGGCCCCTTCTCGACTAATGTGCAGCATATAAGGTGTTACTATAATTATATTCGAATCGAGTCGAGCAAAATCAAGTATTGAATGTTTAAGTTGGTTTATTTAAATTTTTTTTGAACATGAGTCAAGCATATCACCAAGCAAGATAGTCTATTTATTTATTTTTCGAACTTGTTTATGAGCTACTTAAAAGTAAAGTAAATATCATTTTTTTTCTTTTTTTGGTAAACACATACTAATTATTGGCTATTTAACATTTATTATTTGAGCAATTATCTAGAGAAATTAACTAAAATCTTAAAAAATATAATCTCAAGTTTATATGTTTATCTTATGGTATATATATCTATTCATTACACACACATAGTCATACACATAAACCGATAAACTCACTCATATTATACACACATATACATATATTTATATTCAAACTCACAATTACAATCAATCAAGTTATATCTATTACATTGTGAGTAGAGATTCTTTTATCTTTTTCAATTGAGCCTAAGCTTGTTCGTGAATGACTCTGTTCATTTACCCTAAGGTTGTCTCATCTATCCTTACTGCTTATAAAATAAAAAAAATGGTTACTAAACATTAAGCCATAAAGTTAAGACGTAAAGTTACACTACGAAATGACTGTACTACCCCCATAAGTTTAAGTTCTATGATACGTGGGCATCAGATCACAAAATAAGAGAGAGAGAGAGAGAGAGAGAGAGAGAGAGGTGTCTTAGTGACTTGTCGCTTAAGAAGAAGAGGAAGAAGAACAAGAAAGAGGAGCTAAGAGAGAGAGAGAGAGAGAGTAGAAGAAGAAGAAGATGGCGAGGTACGACAGAGCAATAACAGTGTTCTCACCAGATGGTCATCTCTTCCAGGTCGAGTACGCGCTCGAAGCTGTGCGCAAGGGCAACGCCGCCGTCGGCGTCCGCGGCACCGACACCATCGTTCTCGGCGTCGAGAAGAAGTCGACTGTCAAACTCCAAGACTCCAGGTCTCTCCCTCTATCTCACTTGCAGTTTCTATTTCGTTAACATTGCCTATTGATCCGCGTAGATCAGAGTGTAGGGTTAGGGTTAGGGATCGGGTTTCCTATAATTTACTATTTTCATATAATTTTCCATTAGGATTTTGGGAATAGATGTTTTCCACGAATTTTACTGGAACGGTCAGTCCGGTAGTGTTGCTGTTATATGGTATTTTTGCTCATTCGATTGTCATATATAATTTCAATTGGCAGTCACCAGAACAAAGATAAATATGTCGTTGTTTTTCGAGATCCTGGATGACCCATTTTTGAAATTGTTGGTTTTTATAGTTGAGAACCATGCTCAAAAAGGTGGGACTAATTAAAGCCCATCAAGTTTCTGATATATATATAATCTTGGATGTAAATTAAAGAAGATACCCGTAGATATATGTAAGATCTTTTATTTTTTGGATTGTGGAACCAAATGTATCCTCTATATCAGTGTTGATATGAATAGCAGCTTTGGCCAAGTTTTTTTTTTGAATGACTTAAAGAAATAGTGGCTGTGTTTTATCTTTTTGTTTGCTATAATTTGCAATCCTGTCTAGGTTCAGCTGTCTTCTGAGTTCTGACGAATCTGCTGCTTCTATTTTGCAGATCAGTTAGGAAGATTGTAAACCTGGATGATCACATTGCACTAGCCTGTGCTGGACTCAAGGCGGATGCTCGTGTCCTGGTCAACAGGGCACGGATTGAATGTCAAAGCCATAGGCTTACAGTTGAGGACCCAGTGACTGTTGAGTACATTACTCGTTACATTGCTGGTCTTCAGCAAAAGTACACACAAAGTGGGGGTGTGAGACCATTTGGCCTTTCAACTTTGATTATTGGGTTTGATCCCTATACCAATTCACCATCACTCTATCAGACGGATCCTTCTGGGACATTTTCAGCTTGGAAGGCCAATGCAACTGGAAGAAACTCTAATTCAATTCGCGAGTTTCTGGAGAAAAACTACAAAGAAACTTCTGGGCAAGAAACGGTGAAGCTTGCGATCCGTGCATTGCTTGAGGTAAAATCTTTTGGCTTGTTTTCTGAATTGGCTATTCTTCATTCTATGTCTTTCTTGTTGCAGATTATCCCCCTCTTTTATATCTTTTATGGTGCTAATGGTATCACTTTTTTGTGTTCATGCAATTTCCAGCTCTTGTAATCATCTAGCATTCATAATTATTTGATATTCTGAAAGGTACTGTCCTCTTGGTTCTGCATGTGTCAGATCCCAACATTTTGGGAGGACCTTGTGGGCAGTTGCCCTGTTGGTATTAAATTAAGAATTTTATTTCTCATTGACAGAATAACTCCATTCTATAAGTGTTGAAGGCAGAACATGATACACTCATCTGCTTTATCTAACATTGACTATTTTCAATTCATTGCCTCAAGGAACTTGATTTATTATAATGTGTACAATATTGCAAACTTATGTACCGAGGAGATAATTAGGGAAAGGTTAGACATGGCTTAGCTCGTTTTTCTGGGCTATTTAGTTAATCATAGTTTACTGGTTATAGCCTCTTGGTTCAGTTATAGAACTCTGAGAGCAATCTATGTTTAACATAGAAGGGGTTTTTATTTACCTGCAACGTGGAATGGCATTTTTCATGTAGGTGGGTTTTTCCTTTTTTCTGGGGTTAATATAGGCCTCTCTAGTACCCTTAGTTTCATAGTACATTCAGGTAACTTTTGTATCTCTACTTGTATAATACATACAGCGCAACAATTATGTATGGTTCTCAAAGGGATGTGTTTCACCATTGGGCATCTCGAGAACCATTTAAATTTCATCATATTAGAATGGTTCATTTTGAATTGTTTGGAACCATAACATTTCAAATTGCTTGTGTTTTACAATTAGGTTGTTGAGAGTGGGGGAAAGAACATAGAGGTTGCTGTGATGACTAAGGAGCATGGTCTGCGGCAACTTGAGGAAGCTGAAATTGATGCTGTTGTTGCTGAAATTGAAGCGGAGAAAGCAGCTGCTGAGGCTGCGAAGAAGGGCCCTCCAAAGGAAACATGATCTCATTTTTCCTTTTCGTGTTTTTCTTTTCTTTTCTTGTTTTTCCCTGTTTTATATACTGCTCACAATGTTATTTGGAGTTGTGTTTGGTACTTTGGGTTAAACTAATTGCCGTTGTTATCCATTTGGATACTATGGGAGCATTGAGTGACGAGCTTTAGAGCATAATTGCTTTATTTATGAAAATGGACGTGAGATTAATATAAAAAATATATATATAAGCAGTGATAGTCTCAAGGTTTGAGTCTTTTGTCTTAGTGTCAGGTCATAAATTTTTTCCTTTTCTTTTTTTCCTTAAACACAAGTTATAGACAAATTCCTAATCTACAGATATCTTGCATTCACGAGGAATTGAACCATGGCAATCTGAGATGATGTTTTATATGAAGGGAAAACTCCCTTGGATCCAAGAGTTTTTCTCTTATATTAATCTGAAATTGGAATCAGATTAAATTGCTTTCTACTGCCTGAAAAGGTGTTTGGGGCATTACTTGAGACGGCTTCTTTTTTTTTTTTTCTTTTTTCTTCCCTACTCGAGCTTAAAGTTGCAGCTGATGGAGATCATGCTAGATTATGTCAACAATGACTTCTTAACTCTTTAGTTGGTAGGATTTAAATGTTTGAGCCTTCCATCTTTCAGGTGAATGGGTGTTAGCTCGGAGGTTTCCTCAAGAGCAAAGAGTTGGGTGCTTTAAAATTTCAATTTCTAAAACACTTGCCAAAGAAGAGAGAAGAAAAACTATCGAAATCGATTAACTGAAAGATGTAAATAGTAATCAGTTCATGGCAAAATTAGTGAAATTCATGAGCAAAAGCTCTGAACTTATCTCAAGAGAAGTCGGATAGTTAACCTTTAAGATGATGTAAGAGTATTTACATCCATCTAAAAAAAAAAAAAGAGTATTTACACGTCCAATTCAACAAATTTTCTCTCTAATTTGGTTTTTTAAAATATATATATATATATATTTCTAGTTCAAAAAATAAAGTGGCCCATGCAGGTCTCGAACCTGCGACCTTCGCGTTATTAGCACGACGCTCTAACCAACTGAGCTAATAGGCCATTTGTGACAGGTCCATCTGTTATTATAATTTAACGTGTAAAAGCAGGTTATCTTTCTCTTTTCTTCGTCGATAAACATGAATGAATTGAATAATAGAAGAATCATTGAATTTGAAAACACGGTCACCTCCACAATCTGTAGGCAGTGTTGGAATCGTAGATGCAGAGAGTTTCGGCCATGAAAGAAGATTACGAGGTACTGTTATTTGTTATTATTCCTTTCATTCGTTTGTGGTATTATCTTTGTTCTGTTTCAACTATCAACTGTAGGCCTCCCAATCTAATCGACAACAATAACTCTTTCAAAATCCAACCCTAACAAGAAATACCAGACATTTATGAAATTGGGTCGTTGAATTCTCGGTGAGATTTGGTTTTTATTGTGAAAAAAAAAAAAAAAAAAAAAAAACACTTTCTATATACGCCTCCTTACGATTACATTTCTTAGCTTGAAAATTAATTAGGCCATGCTTGGCAACATGAAATTAAAGCATTGGATTAAATTGGGTACCTTTTACTTGCGCTTTTGTATGTCTAGAGGGCCTCCAATTCCATCCAATTTTGTGCTCGAAGCTCTTGCTTGGTTCTCAGGGTGAATGAGGGAAAAGGAATGTGATTCCTTGTAAAGTCGATTCCTTTAGCTAAGGACTTCTGGGAATTTTGATTTCCTTTTCCTCGTAGATTCCTCTAAATTCTAGTGACTGGTTCAAAGTTATATGTGCGTTTTTGTTCAAGTTACATCGAAGTAAACACATATTCGATATCAGAAATGAATGTCTTCCTCGTATTTAGTGGGCACCCTCTTGCAGTATTTGATGTTTCCTTTAATTGCCGTTTGGTTGTTCTTTCAGAAATGATGAGTAGTCTCGTTAATATATGAACATTCAGACTCTCTTGCCATTTTGTGTGGATCTGGGTACCAATTAGAGGTGTAATGAGGTTTAAGTCCTGTACACAACATGTTACCATTTATGTGTTCTGTAAGCGCGCAAGAGGGATGTACATAGGAACTGTTGTTGGAAAGAAGTGGAACAGAGTTCCCTTTTGTTGCTTGGCCTCTGTGCCTTGGTTTTGTCTTTCCTCCAGAAAAAGAGGAAGAAAGAAAAGAGAGTTAAGATTTGAAGATCATCCTTGATAGACCTATTCATGTGGTTTTGTATGTGTCCTTCCTTATATCTGTTGATTGGCATAGGAATATTCCTCTTTGAGGGCATGGTGCACAGTTGAGCTCACTTAAAAGTGACGAGCTATAATCAGTCATCTGCGATTTTGAGCATAAAAGAGTAGAAGAAAATGCGCACATATACATATTAACAAAATGTGATTTTACTCACCAATGGCAAATCTATGTGCAAGAGCATTGGTCCATGCCATGTTTCATTGTTATTCTGTTTGGTTAGTAGAAGTCGGAAATGGTAACTTAGGTAATTTGACCATTTTCCATCTTATCAAAGCTTGAAAGACTAAGATGGTGACGAGTTTGAGAAAGGAGTTTTACCTTTATAATCCGACAGTTGTGCATCTCATGAGCCATTTCATATATTTAACCAGCTATTACTGCTGGATGGGTTTTATCAGCTACTCTGAGATTATCAGAATAGTTACAGAAACTATTCTGCTATTAGCCTTTTTTTCCCCTTGCCATCCCAATCATGAAAAGTAGAACTAAATTGCAGACTGATGAGAAGAAGCAAGCTGCTGCTGATGTTTTGTTTCAATATTCAAAATTTGTGATGGCGTGTATTGGAAATCAAGTTCGGCCTTGCGACTTGAGGATGCATTTAATGAAGGTAACTTCGAGATTCTTGTTTAAGCTGCTGATTTTTTTGGTTTTATTTGTTTCTTTCAAAAATATGCTGCGGTTTTTTTATGGGTTTCTCTTCTGGAGGGATGATGTGATGAATTATAGTTCATCTGATAAAAATCAGAGGCCTTTGGACTTAGAGCCTTGTCTGATTCTTGCCTCAATTTTTCCATGTTAACTGTTTTTTTTTTTTTTTGGGGCCCCTTCAGGAGATTTCCGGAATGCCAACTTCTCTAAAGAAAGAATCATCACAGAGAGCAGCTTCTCCCGATGCAATGGGTGAGTCCTCAAGCTCAGGTACAGCTAGACTTGATAAACCAGACAGTTTCCGGGTACTATAGCTTGAAGCAAAAGCTGCAGGCGTTAGCTATTGAGGCTTTTTGGCAACCTCGTCTATAACATCCTCGTTTCCCATTTTACTAATTACTTATGGGTGCATAGTGGTGTTCTTGTTCTATTGGGGTTTTTTTATAATGTATGTTACATAGCAGAAGTTGACGGTTTATTTCGTATGGCGATGTGTACGTGACTTGTTACTTTTAAATTCTAATGCATAGTTATTCCTTTTGTTTTGTATTCGAGGCATTTACTGTTCATGAATCAAGTATATTTAGTTTTATTCGAATATGCTATGCAGTGGAGCAATTGTTTGGATCGACGTGAAGCAAAATGTATAGAGATTTTTAGTAATTTTGTTTGTTTAAATAGTTAGCAATTTAGGTAGCGAATGCAAAAAAGTTCTTGTGGGACTTACTTATCCGAGCAGGTCTCGAACAGCCCACCTACCTGTTTGCACATGTGGGTCTTATAAGAGCTCTTATATTTGCTACCCGAATTATTAACCATTCAGACAGTAAATTGCTAGAGATTTAGATTCACATGAAAAAAACCTACATTGAATGATTGGTGTACAAGTATGTAATGATTAGTCTTCCTACCACTGTTCAACATGTGAAATTTGTCAGATTATAATTCTTTGTTATTAGGTTGGGCCAGACTACGTGGAATTTATCAGTTTAGAATTCTTTATTATTAGATTGGGCCAGTCTACGAATTAGAATTCTTTATTATTAGATTGGGTCAACTTAAGATTGAGGGATTGTTAGAATTCTTTATTATTAGATTGGGCCAGTCTACGTGGAATTTATCGAATTAGAATTCTTTATTATTAGATTGGGTTAGCTTAAGATTGAGGGATTGTTAGAATTCTTTATTATTAGATTGAGCCAGCCTAAGATTGAGGAATTGTAGAATTCTTTATTATTAGATTGAGCCAGCCTAAGATTGTAGGGTTGCAGGATCCACCTATCCCGCAACATCTATCTTAATGTCCGAATGTTTATAAAATTCAGACAACTTAATAATAAAAATTCTTATTCGAATTTATCACGCTTAATTAGGAAAAAAAAAAAAGAAAGAAATTTTAGCTCACAAATGAAAATCGACGGAATATATAATGGTTTGGTAAATGATTGTTAAATAAACCGAAAACATAGATAAATAATCAATTATTTGTTTAGTATTTCGCTAACCAGGTTGGATGCAACGAAAGATCGACTTATGTCTATTATTGCCATACAATCTAACCAATGTCTGAGTTTAAATTCTATAACACAAAGTTTTCTTCAAATTTATTTGAGATACTTATTCAAACTCAGTTTATTGATATATGATTGTCACATACTTTTTTAATAAATTTTGTGATTTTCACATCATTTTTAAACATAAAATACATGAAAAAAATATATATATACATACATTTTGGATACATAGTAAAAGTAAACTTTCTTGAAAGAGTAATGTTAATAATATAACATTGTTACACATTATATTCATAAACCAGGAGAAGATTCACGTATTTGCTTTACAAAATTACATATTGGCCAGAATCTAGATTTTATAGTGATTTTTCTAGTATCAACCATATAGTGATCAAATGAAGAAGCTGCAACTCAAATTGGCCAGGTATACTAGTATTACTACTTTAGTAATTACATAATTCAATTTGGAAAAATGTTTTGGATACTAAAACTCTTACCAAAATCTCCTCACAAATCGACACGTCATTTTCTAAGGAACTTGTAATAAAAGTTGTTATATCCCTATTAGCACTAATTATTGCTAAAAGTTTACTTGCCCACACTATCCCGATATAGAAATAGTTCCTAGCCTCAAGGGACAAGAATTTATTTTATTGTATTTAACCATGTACATGATATCACATGACGTGGCAATATATTCACCACGTGTCATTATGCATACCGTTAAATCTGTAAAATAAAATATTGATTATAAAATGGCTTATATCCATTTTACATTTTTTTTATTTTTATTTTTTCAAAGCGGGAGAGGGGAAAAATCCATTTTACTTTAAATGAAGGAGATCTTACTTAGTCTCGGGGATGCTAGTGACTATAACATCAATTGTATGGGATATATGCAGAAATATAGAAAATTTGGGTAAATATGGAATTACACTAAACATTAGGGATACCGGTGCCAGATACGCAACGGCTAGTTTGTAGAACGTTAGGCAACGGTCAAAAAAGTTTCGAAATTTATTATCATAATACGCCCTAAATCTCATCGTTGCTTCACTCTCTCTCTCTCTCTCTCTGACAATCACTCATCTCTCTGCAACTCTCTTTCTCTCACTAAAATTCTCTTTCTTTTCTCTCTCTCACTACAACTGAAAACCGAAGATGCTGCAAGATATGTGGAACGCTCCCCCTGGTTTCAGACCCACCAAGTCCGCTCCTTCCTCACCAGCCAAGCCGCTTGGGGTTTCAAGAACTCGTTCCGATTCTTTCCACGTCACCCACAAGGTCCCCGTTGGCGACAGTCCTTATGTCAGAGCCAAGAACGTCCAGGCAAGCTTCTAGCTTCTTTTTTTTTTTTTTCAAATTGGTTGAAAATCGTGTTTTTCTTGCTTTGATTTGTGTTCTTTGATGGATGGGCATTCCTTTTATTTACTGCTTTGATTCTGGGTTGTCTTCAAATTGGTATAAAATCTTGTTCTTCTTGCTTTGGTTTGTGCTCTGATTGAAGGGACTCCCTTTTCTTGGTTGTTTTTGTTTCTGGGTTGGTAAACCGTATTTTTCTTTCTTGTTTTCTGATTGTTGGGTCTTCTTTTTTTTGCTGATTTTTGTTTGAACAGTTGGTGGATAAGGATCCGGAGAAGGCTATTCCTCTCTTTTGGGCAGCCATTAATGCTGGGGATAGAGTAGACAGCGCCCTGAAAGACATGGCTATTGTGATGAAGCAACAGAATCGGGCTGAAGAAGCTATCGAAGCCATCAAGTCTCTGCGTCGCCGGTGTTCAGATCAAGCCCAAGAGTCCCTTGATAATATTCTTTTGGACCTTTACAAGGTATTTCGCCGATGTCCCCTTCTCTATTATTACTGGTTGTTTAGGATCTTGCAGATAATTCAGGATTATTCTAGCACTTGATGGTTTTTTTTTTTCAATTTAATTCAATTGGACTCTTTTGCTTTTCTTTCTGCAGAGATGTGGGAGATTGGATGACCAAATAACATTGTTGAGGCACAAGTTGTACTTGATTCAACAAGGGCTGGCTTTCAATGGGAAACGCACCAAGACTGCCAGATCCCAAGGAAAGAAATTCCAGGTCTCTGTGGAACAAGAAGCAACTAGGCTGTTGGTAAGAATGCTGCACATCTCCACTAGCTTTGTTTGAAGATAATAATTTAGTACATGAAACTGAGGTGAATTCTTTTTGTTATAGGGGAACTTGGGATGGGCGCTGATGCAACAGAACAACTACATTGAAGCAGAAGATGCTTACCGGAGGGCTCTTTCGATTGCACCTGACAATAACAAGATGTGCAATCTTGGTATCTGCTTGATGAAGCAGGGGAGGATTGCTGAAGCCAAAGAAACATTGCGGCTAGTGAAACCAGCAATGGCAGATGGCCCGAGAGGCACAGATTCCCATCTCAAAGCCTATGAAAGGGCACAGCAGATGCTCAAGGACCTTGAGTCTGAAATGATGAACAAGGGAGGGGACCGGCTCGAACAGCGCAGGCTCTTCGACGCCTTTCTCGGGTCTTCATCGATTTGGCAGCCTCAGCCTTGCAAGGATCATAGTAGCATGCCTACATTCAACCATTCAATCGAACCCCGCGATAGTTTTGCGGATGAGAATGTCAATTCCAACATAATAGTAGACCAGCTGAGAAGTGTCAAACAAGTTGCACAGACTGCCAATTGCTTAAATATTGCTGCAGCTCCATTCTTTTCATCAAGGTTTATGAAAGAGCCGCTGATTATGAAAGACCGAGCCCAGAATCAAATTCCTGAGAGCCATAAGAGAACAAGGTCTGGAAACCCTGCCGATTCAATCCAAATGAACAATATGGGAGAGATGACAAAGTTGCTTGCAGAATCAGAAAAGTCAGAGAATAAGTCGCGAAGGCTATCTGTTTCACCTGAAGAAACAGACAAGTTGATAGAGTTGCTGCCGGACAACAAGGCTTTTGAAGATGCTATTTTGGGCATCGATGAGGCAGGAAAGCCAGCTGACACCGGGATATATCAGAAGAAGATTGAGAAGAGGCTCAAGGCCTTTCAAGATATTACACTCTCGATGAGCACAAGAGCCTGACTTAAATTAGACTTAAATAATGTCTTCAATTAATTTTAATTTCTTAATTTTGTGTAGTTTTTTAGGTGGGAGATGCACTTGTTCTCCTTTCCCTTTAATTCCTGTAAAATGCTACACAGTGTGTAGTAGCAATTCTTTTAGGTAGAATAGTTGTACGGTAGATGTTTTGGTGTTGGTCCCAGTCAAGAGGGAGTTCAGAATGCCTCTTCAACAAGGGGTTTAACATAATTAATAATAACTTGATTCATCTTTTCTGCACCTGGGAATTCTTGGAAAGATGTTTGCACTGTACTGTTATTTTAGTTAGAGATTCAATCATGTGTAACGGTATAATTTTATCAGCTTGAATGAGGAAAGTGGACACTTTGGAAAATAAAGACATTTATTCAATCATGTTATTTGAGTTAAGAGATTCAAATGTACTTTTGTCGTGTTTCTGTAGTTACAATCAGTAACATGTATGAATTGCTTCACCCATTTTGTAGAATTCTACAGAGATCAGGTCTTATTCACTTGATTTTTCTGTGAATTTCGTAAAAATAACTTAAGATAACCACAGCTACAGCAACTGCTCCCACAACACTTTGTGCCAATATTTTACTGCTCTTAGCAGCTCCCGTTAGGCCGGAGGACGGTCGGGTGAAGCCTAGTTCTGAAAGTTTCTTGTGTGATGCCGCATAATCTGTGAAGAAAGCATCCTCATCCTGCCATTTAAATGGGAAAAAGATATACTCAATTGATCATGCTAATCAAAAGGTGCAGTCAATAAATTTCTAATGACTAATGAGCAACCTATCATAACCACCCATCACTGGAAAATGCCCGTCTTTTTAATTTAAATATTATATCAGGCAAATGACCAGATATAAATATAAGAAAAATATCCTTTTAGACTCATCTTCCCCCCTTCCATCTTTTCAGCAAGGCACGGAAAAATCATACTTCTAGTGAAGTTAAAATGATGGATGGTAAGTCACGTCATAATTACCTATGGTATTTAGATGAATAGTTTGATTATGTGAACATCTTTTAAAATCCCCAAAATATACTACATTTTTTTTTATGAATAAGCATAATCCACACTACCTTTGCATATAGCTCAACATAGGGACGAAACTTAGGATCTTCAACTAATGACTTGTCTGTTGGGAGTTTCAATAATCCCTCTGAATCTCCTTTTTTCATGAGCTCCCTGATATACCAATCGTAGCATACACGCATCATATACAATATCAAACATGCATATTACATTTATTGTTATCAAATGGAAATTGAATATAACCAAAGTAGTTAATTTTTTCTCTCTACCAAAATATATTATGTATTGATTCTCACACAAAATATGAGTTATCGAACTTCAAAGGATCAGTTGTCCAAGGTAGACTTTCGAATCCTGATCTCTCCTTGTGTGCCTTTCCCTAAAGAACCAAAATGGAGATATTATAATTTATATGTATGTTTTGACTACAGTGAAGAACTTCTCCATGTAGTTTAATCTTTGGAGAAAGTTACCAATGTGTGGCCTCCAGACAATGCCACAATGTCCTTGTCAGATAGACCCATGCGATAAAAGACGTCCCTTAAATGCTGTGCACCTACAACAGAATTGGATGAGAAGAGAATATATTGTGTGTTCTTTCAAGATGAAATAAATTGCTTAATCCAATTTTTCCGCAACATGTGCATGCTCAGGCTTTGAGAAAAGATCTCCATAGATCAGCCACAAAAGAACTAAGTTTTGTTGGTATAAATGTTGGGAAACCGAAAGAAAATGTTTGCAAATGGAACAAAATCTATTCAAAATATCAAACTCTTGCGTGGAAAGTATGACCAATTGAGGATGATAGCGAATTTGAGTTACTAATTAAGATGGCTTAGTACACGCACTACAATGACCAACAGATTATGTGTATTAAAATTTCAGTTGAAAGCACTACTATAATGCAAGTGTAGTTAACGTAGTCATGTTCGCTTCAACAATGTTCAAAGAAGAGATTTGAACCCTATGCTTCATTCCTCAATCATGAAACAAACAAGGGCCTCAGACAACTTTTGTTTCATAGAAAAGCCCTTTTAGAAAAAGAGAGCAACTTGGTCAATGGCATACCTTGTCTGGCATCTGGAATGCGCCCTTCTTCATCTGATTCCAATGAATCCTTTCTGCCCGGAACAAAGTCAATCGAGGGGCCTCCAGTGACCTCGACTGCAACAATGCCAGCAAGCTAAAAAGCCAAAACAATTGAAGATGAGTTAATCTATAACCCTGAATGTAAAAGTCTCTGATCTGATTCTTTTATATAGAACAACTACTAACTTGTTTAACATCAACACAGGTTAATGATCCCAAGTTGCATTAAAACTAGCAAATATTCTAATTGTAAGATTTTATTCTGAGCACCGATGAAGTCTTCATGAGATGTGTTAGGACATAAATTTCTTCTAACGCAATTTATAAAACTGTTATATGTCCCTTAGCAAGTGAGAAGCACATGATTTTTTAACTATTAAAAAACCATATGATTCTCACATACTCAAAGAACACATGGCAGTTTCTCCAACAAAGTTTAGAGGAAATTTATATTGGTGTTGTAATAATATCTAGGATATTTTTCTACGTTAAGCCTTGATATGTTTTCCTCTATCTTGTCTAGCCTACCTCACCTACCAGGCTACCACATTTTCCCTACAAATAGAGTACTATGTAACACAATTGTACGATCAAATTAATACAATAAAAATGTAGACCTATAGGGCACATTCTAGTGGTTGATATAGGTGCCTAAGGCTAAACCACCACAAAATTCTTGTGTTCTCTTTCTCTCTCCACTTCCGTTATTCTATTATTTTCTTTATTTTATTAAGAAATTTCTACAATATGAAAATATCAGGTTGTGAGCCACATGAGGAGCATATAAACTGTATCCATACAATGCCATAAATAAGATGTATGTCTTCAACCTCAACATCTTGAGTTTGTTATTGTAACAAGGATAGACATTTGTAATGACTAGCACTTTTTCTCATTTCAGTTTAAGACAGTGGGGGACATGCTTTGTGTTTATTAGAAAGAATTTGATTATTCATCTCATGGTGAGAAGGTTCTTCGAGGAAAGGAAAACGCAGATAAATGAAACTTCACAATTACCAATTTACCATAAGAATGGGATCCTCCTTCAAAATTGATACATGAAAAAAGAAGTCACTATACTCAACCAAAGCGTGTTAAAAGTTTTTAGGGTATTTTCAACACCATGCTGCTTCCCACAAATATTTACACTGTACATTATCTTGATATGTTATATGTCTGCACAACTTCTGAAAACAAACATAAAAAAATAATCACCTGGTATAGGTCAGCGTAGGTAATTTTTGGATGTTTAGCCTTCACTTTTTCTGATGCCAAAACAAGCCCAGGAAGAAAATCAATGCTTGAAATCCAGGATCATTGAGTGACAAAATGGAAATGGGAGCTTCCACAAATTCAAACTACAACCGATCTGTCCTAAATTGTTACAGTAGGCTAATATTAGTGAGTGCATCTCAAAAGCTTAAGCACTTTAACCCTCACGTGTGCGTTTAAAATCTATTTTTAGTAGGTAAGACTCAATACATAGAATATTAATTAAATTTGGGTGAATTGTGGAGTTGGGTTCAAACTCATGACTTTTGGCTTTAATATCTTGTCAAATCACCACTTATCCCAAAAGCTTAAATTGATAGGAAGAGTTAGAGATAAATTTAACCATTTAATCAAATACTTTAAGTGCATATGAACATAATGGATGCAAAATTAAGTGTCAAATTCTTATACACGAAACATGAATATCGACTCGCTGGAGAATCCACTAAGCTCTAGAGGACAAAACCCAACAGGAATATGAAACAAAGGCTCACCACATAATCTAACTGCAATTTCCAAACCAGCATTTGCACCATGTTTCAACTCCTTCTCAGTCCTGATTGAGCCATTAGGACCTCCAGTCTTCCTCGTGGCATCGTAAGTTCCAGCATCATGCCACCTGCATGCCAAAAAAGTATGATTAGAATGAGATTAAAGCCTTTGTTTGGTCAATCAGCAAACGTGTCAAGAGAAAAGAAAAGAAAAAATTTAAAATTTTCCGAGATTATGGCGACAAGAAACATCAGATATTCTCAGAAATTGATTTCCATTCTCTTTCCGTAGCTTTTCCGGGAACCAAACGAAGATTAAGTTAAAAACAGAGCGAACAAAAAAAGAGAAAAGAAAAGCATTTTACGCTAAACGGAGCATGATAGCAGCGCAGCTCTTGCTGGAGATGAGAGCGCGAAGGTCTCGACGAGTCTTGTCGATCTCCCTCAAGTATACAGCGTCTACTACTGGTGCCTCCATGACGAAGGAAAGGAGAAGAAGAAGAAGAAGAAGATAACAAACAATATGGAAGTAGCTTTTTTTCGCTTCGGTTGTATATATGCATAAAGCATTTTTGTGAAGGGATTGTTTTGCCGGGGAAGAAAAGAAAAGGATTGCTTCTTGCTGACAATGGAGGGAAAGGAGACTTCTTTGAAAAGGAAAATATTCCCTTCTTTTTTTTTTTCTTTTTTCTTTTTTCTTTCATGGGAGGAAAAGATGAGAAGGGATTCGAAACTAGTGAAATTTGTTTTTATAAGGCGTACTTCTCGGCTGATTGAGCTATCTATGGAGAACAAAATGTTTGATACATAACGTTCGCTATGCACCACATTTTTATCATATTTTGCTTACATGGCTTTTTTAATCAGTATTAACAAATATTGGTCTAAAGACTAATTAACATTACTACAGCAAATAAAAATGTAATATATAACTTTCTTTTTTATTATTTTATAAAAATAAGTGAGCCATGTCATTCAAGAGTAATGTTAAAAGTTATATTTGTATCTTACTCATATCTTAGATTGAAACAATCTGCTATTTATTTTTAATAAAAAAATAATAATTGCACCTCCACATCAACATAATAAAATAATAAAAAGTAAAAATATGATTTTTAACCTTAGTTGTTATATAATTGTAATTGTTAGTTATTGATATGGCAAGTGCTATGTATCCTATCAATTTATAAGAAACTTACAAAACATTATTCTCTTAAATTTCATTTGATAATGATTAATGAAGTTTTGAATCATGTTATACGGCTAAATGAGATATAGATTTCAAAAAAAAAAAAAAAAAAACTTAATGAGATACAATGAATTAAAATATTAATATAAATTTTAAGAAGTCCAATCAAAGATTTACCATTAAAAAAGAGAGAGAGAGAGAGAGAGAATCATAATCCTAATCCCATCGAGAACTGCTGCTATACGGTTGGAGCAGAAAACATGGGTTTTCTGCCCACCACTCACTACATGACACATCAGCATTTTAAGAAAAATGCAAAAATTTAAAATGGGAACAAAACACCAAAACAAAGAACAAAGGAGGACCACCAGAGGAGGCAGAGGAGGACCATCAACCCCATCCGGCCACCCTCAAGCCACGGGGTGGCCGTGCCAGCCATCCTAGGCCAAGGGGTGGCCGGCGCAGCCACCCCTAGGCCATCTGGGATGGCCGGCGAGCCACTCCCATGGCTTGGGGGTGGCCGTCGCGCCACCCCTAGGCCAAGGGGTGGCTCGCAAGCCACCCTGGTGGTGGCTGGGGTGGCCCGCGAGCTGCCCCTTGTGGTGTTGGGGGTGGCCGCGAGCCACCCAGATCTTGTTGGGGTGGCCCGCCGGCCACCCCATATCTTGTTGGGGTGGCCCGCACCACCCCAGATCTTGCTGGGGTGGCACACCGGCCACCCCCAGCAACATTTTAGGGTGGCTTTGGGGTGGCGCGGGCCACCCCATGGGCCGGGGGTGCTCATCGGCCACCCCCAGAATGTTTTGGGGTGGCCCGCACCACCCCACGTGGCCAACGAAGAGATAGAGGGAGAGAGGCGGCGGCGGTTCTGGCGGAGGCGGCGGCAGCTCTGGCGGAGGCAGGGTTGGTTGGGGCTATGAGGGGATTAAAATCAAATGCATGTGTTTTCATTTTATTTTCTTGCTCCTAACTGATTTGGCATTCAACTATTGGAGGGCGAAAAACCCTCCTTGTTTGCCACGACCAAAGTGAAGTTATTCCCAATCCCATTACATTTTCCTGCCATTTGGGTGGCCCAAAGTACGAAGTCCAAACAACATAAAAAGACTAGAGTTAGGAAACGACAAGGATGTACAATGAAGAAAGCCGGACAATAGAAAAGCCCAGAGACAAGGCCCAAGAGGGAACCAGTTACCAGCCCATGAGCTCAATTACCAGCACAATGCACGTATTTATTTTATAAATAAATGTTGTTCATTTCTAATTTAGAGAAGGGCAATGCTAGCAATTAAAAATCAAATATTTGGACACAAATCTCACACACGATGCATCCAACCTGAGACAAGTCGATATATTATAATGTGATTCCACTGTCACTGTTCTAAAAGCAAAGCAGGAAACAAAAAATACAAAACTTTAATTCCCAAAGGATTCCCACATTATTCCTAATGTATAGAGTGCGACACGACACGGTCGACGGAATCACACCGTTCATGCACAAATTTTTCACATGCTAAAAAATACATGGTAATTTAGAAGCCAATTTATAAAAACTTTTTGTTTAATATATATATATATAATAACATGAAGAAATGAGGGGGGAAATATAACGTAAAATGTGATTTTCAAACCATAATTAGCAGCATTAATTAACTTGCCAATTAACTAAGCAGTCATTGGAAGCGTTTCTCAATGAACAAGCTTAATTACTTTCACCCATCCTCCCAATAAAAGTTTGAAACAATTTCCATACGAAGCTTTTATATGGCCGTTGGAATATTGAGTTACCAAAACGCCCCCACCTGAGTCACTACCAAAAACAAGCTCTGCCGTCCGTACATCCTATCTGGCACTGGCAGCAAGCAGTCCACCTAATAACTACAACAACAGCACTTGGGATGTTTGTGTTGTGCATGTTACTCCCACAATTTACAAGGTTTACATTTGTTGGATCCGGACCACAACAATATTTTAGAAATTCTCATATTTCGTGTCTAAATTACTATTAATTCAAACTATTTGTCAAATTAATGGCAATGCCAGAAGCAAAATTGCTGGTAAATTGGTAATGTCTATCCCATTATCTTGTCATCTAAGGGCATATAATAAGGGTTAAGGCACTTTTGGTGAACAAAACTGAAATATAAAATCAGTGGCCCTCTGCCCAAGGGTCATTGTCCCCTGCCACTTCTCAAAGCTGTTGTTGCCTGTAGGCTGTTTACTCCACCGCTACCACTCCCAAGTCTATCCCAAAACCAAACGAGTCCAGCTTTACTCTCTAGAAAGGAAGTGGGTGTGTGTGTGTGTGTTTTTCTGCAGAAAACCCATAAAAGGTGTTGTCTTCTTGAGAGTAATTTTGGAGCTAAAAAAATAGAAAGACACCCAACTGTTTGAACAGAGGCAAAGCAAACATGAGCATGAAAAAAGACCAAAGCTACAGTTTTTATAGTCACCTTGAAAAGAAAGAAACTTTAACTTTTGGGTCCAAGTAGTTCCAACTCAAAGAGAAAGACACCAAAGTTGATCTGCTTCCCTGCAAGATATCAGAAGAAAGGACATGGGTTGCTGTTACTCAAGAATAGAGAGGGAAGAGATCGTGTCAAGGTGCAAAGCCAGAAAGAAGTACATGAAGCAATTGGTGAAGGCAAGGCAAGCCTTCTCCGCCTCGCACACCATGTATCTCCGCTCACTGCGTAGCACTGGTTCCGCTCTGCTCCAGTTCGCCAATGCAGAGGCAGACCTCCACCTCCACCACCACCACCACCACCACGTGCAGCCACTCCCGCCGCCGCAAACACCACCACCTCCGCCGCCGCCTCCGCCTCCAATGAGCCCCAGCTCCGACACGTGGACGTCCGTAACGGCATCCCCGGCTCTCCCGCCGCCTCCGCCGCCGCCGGCGTCGTCGTCGTCAACGTGGGATTTCTGGGACCCATTTGTGCCGCCGTCGTTGTCGAGGTCGGTGACGGAGGAGGAGTGGGAGGAGGTGTCGGAGGCTGCGCCGATGGTGGTCACGGCGAGCGCCACTCCGCAGCGTTCTGTGGTCAGTGGGTTTTCGAAGGACACGACTACCACCACCACCACCACGAGTGAGCTTGCTATGGTGGTGGCCAGAAATGGGAAAGATCTCGTTGAGATTGTGAAGGAGCTTGATGAATACTTTCTCAAGGCTGCTGAGGCTGGTTGCCAGGTCTCGTCGCTCTTGGAAGTCTCAAGCTCTAGCTTTTCTAGTCAGAGTAGTAAAGAAGGTAAGGGCTTTTTTTCTTTTCTTCTCTTTTTCTTTTTTGTTTTTAGGTGTTTTTTGAAAGTGGGTGTGTGATTTTCTTGGATTTACATTTTACACTATAGATTTGGTTGGTAAGATGATGTTATAAGATTATAGGCCTTTTTGTTTTTCTGTTTTCTGCTGCATTTTGCAGTGATTAGAGAGATGTGTTTTTTCTTTTAATTTCTTGTTGATTTGTGTTTTATTGTTGTGTTTTTTGGTTTTGGCAGGAAAAGTTTATAACTACGGGTTTAATTTGAGTCCATCGTTGTGGACATGGGGTTTGAGTCCAAAATCAAACGGTTTTCGGAAGTTTGGAGAGGAAATGCTAGGAAGTGGTGTTGCGGGTGGGAGTTTTGTCAGTGACAGCCACTGTTGCACTGTGGAGAGGCTATTTGCTTGGGAGAAGAAATTGTACGCGGAAGTCAAGGTAAAGATTTTTATTTTTTAGTTCCACGCATTCTTGTAGAATCTATCTTCTAGTTCTAGGCACCATACTTTGCTCCCCATTTACCAAATAATTAACCAAAAAAGGAAATGGAAGGTCCTGTGCTTCCCTTGTGGGCATTGTGATGGAATTTTCCTTTCCATAAAGTTCATAGCAGAGAAAACAAAATCAACATTCTATTGTTGTTCCTTTTAGATATGAACAGGAACTTTCGAACTCTTGTTAGTTTTGTGCTTACATGATTTTTTTCGCTTTATCCTAAACCTTAAGATAAGTAAACTTTTCTCTGTTCCTTTTTGCTTTTGGTACTCAAGAATGAGATGA
>NC_081542.1:1554921-1566229 GCF_901000735.1 Corylus avellana | reverse complement strand
AGTGGGAGGAGGTGTCGGAGGCTGCGCCGATGGTGGTCACGGCGAGCGCCACTCCGCAGCGTTCTGTGGTCAGTGGGTTTTCGAAGGACACGACTACCACCACCACCACCACGAGTGAGCTTGCTATGGTGGTGGCCAGAAATGGGAAAGATCTCGTTGAGATTGTGAAGGAGCTTGATGAATACTTTCTCAAGGCTGCTGAGGCTGGTTGCCAGGTCTCGTCGCTCTTGGAAGTCTCAAGCTCTAGCTTTTCTAGTCAGAGTAGTAAAGAAGGTAAGGGCTTTTTTTCTTTTCTTCTCTTTTTCTTTTTTGTTTTTAGGTGTTTTTTGAAAGTGGGTGTGTGATTTTCTTGGATTTACATTTTACACTATAGATTTGGTTGGTAAGATGATGTTATAAGATTATAGGCCTTTTTGTTTTTCTGTTTTCTGCTGCATTTTGCAGTGATTAGAGAGATGTGTTTTTTCTTTTAATTTCTTGTTGATTTGTGTTTTATTGTTGTGTTTTTTGGTTTTGGCAGGAAAAGTTTATAACTACGGGTTTAATTTGAGTCCATCGTTGTGGACATGGGGTTTGAGTCCAAAATCAAACGGTTTTCGGAAGTTTGGAGAGGAAATGCTAGGAAGTGGTGTTGCGGGTGGGAGTTTTGTCAGTGACAGCCACTGTTGCACTGTGGAGAGGCTATTTGCTTGGGAGAAGAAATTGTACGCGGAAGTCAAGGTAAAGATTTTTATTTTTTAGTTCCACGCATTCTTGTAGAATCTATCTTCTAGTTCTAGGCACCATACTTTGCTCCCCATTTACCAAATAATTAACCAAAAAAGGAAATGGAAGGTCCTGTGCTTCCCTTGTGGGCATTGTGATGGAATTTTCCTTTCCATAAAGTTCATAGCAGAGAAAACAAAATCAACATTCTATTGTTGTTCCTTTTAGATATGAACAGGAACTTTCGAACTCTTGTTAGTTTTGTGCTTACATGATTTTTTTCGCTTTATCCTAAACCTTAAGATAAGTAAACTTTTCTCTGTTCCTTTTTGCTTTTGGTACTCAAGAATGAGATGAGCTTGGGGGGCTTCCAGCAACACATTTATTTCTTTTTGTATTTTTTTTTTGTGTTTTTTTTTTTTTTTTGCTGCTTGTAATTTTCTTGTATGATGGGTTTAGGCTGCCGAGGCCATAAGGATGGAGCATGAGAAGAGGGTGGAGCAGCTGCGGAAGCTGGAGCTGAACAGGGCTGACTACGTGAGGACTGAGAAGACAAAGAAAGAGGTTGAAAAGCTGGAATCCCAAATGATGGTTGCTTCCCAGGCCATAGAGACCACCTCTGCTGAGATCATCAAACTACGGGAAACCGAGCTCTACCCACAACTTATTGGGCTTGTCAAAGGGTAAGTCTTTTTCTATCACTCCTGCCATGCCCCTTCAGCAGTAGGACAACAACCCTACAATTCTCAGGCCCTACACCTTTTCTCTTCTCACGTGATTTTTTTCCTCTCACAAATGTAGTGCGTTAGAGTAGTTTAAGGGCTTTGGTGGAAAGGCATTCAAACAGTGTCTTTTTCTGCAGAAAACAAATCCATAATTCAAGAAAAATAGGGTTTTGATATCTGGTTTGGTTGCTCAAATTAATGGCCAAAAGATAGGATAGATGGGCATGCCTGGTCTAGCAGAGTGAAAAGTCAACTAGGATGATATTTTGGGTCAGAATAATGTATCTCTTGACTGCTTTTGATATCTTGTCTTATGCTTTTTGTTTGCTTTTGTAGCAAAAATATGAGGACTACAACTGTACCATGTACAATTTTGTGAGGGGCCATGACCAAACCTCAATTTTGTAATCTGTGATCCCCCACACCAGGGGCAGAATCAGGAATTTTAGTGTGGATGGCAAAACTTTTAAAAAAAATAATAATAATTGGGGGCAGGAAATTAATTTTTAAGAAGAATTTTTTAATTTTTGGCAGAACTATAAGCTAGTTCAGCCCCTGCCTCCCTGTGCTTGGTTTTGATATTTTGGACATGTATGCTGTTTTTGTTATTTATCCTTATTTTCCAATGAATTTCACTTTTACCACAAAAAAAGAAAAGAACAGAACTTTGTTATAATCACACCTTATCTTATGCTGACCCTTTTCCTTTTGAATGTCTTCCCAAGGGAGACAATCTTGTGGCTGTAACTGTACGATAATTCTAAGGTGACGGTATGTGTTAGTAGTCGGTGGTGGATCCAGAATTTTGGTTTGCAGGGAAAAAAAAAATTAAAAAATGGAGTTAAAAATATATTAAAAATGTTAAAAGAACAAACTAAAAAGTGATTAAAAATATTTTTAAAAATTTGATGTCTCGTATTCAGTGGCGGGCCAAGGTCATTTGCCCCCTCTCGCCCCTTGGGTCGGCTGTTGCTAGTAGGTGGCATGGGATCACCTTGGCTATTCTAGTGTGTGTCATATATGCAAGTCAACCTCGCATCCTTGTAATCCTCAAATATAGATGCTTCTTTAAGTTTTTTGAAATAAAGTTGGTCTTTATGTATCAGAGTTGGTTTTATTGCTTATTCTTTTAGTTTCAGAACTAATTTTGGGTTTTGAAATAAAGTTGTCGTAATTTAAACATTTAAGAATAAGCAAATCCTTTGTGACCTGCGCATTGGTGAGTAGACATTTTGATATCCTTATTCATTGGAATTTTCCTCATTTTGTTAATAATAATGTGGCTTCTGTTTCAGAGATAATTATTGTTCTTGCTTTTAATTTATCTGTTTTAAATATTAGCTTGTGACTTGCCCGAGGGGCGAACTTAACAATCTGGGTAAGTCTTTTTTTTTTTAGAATTGCAGGTATATTGGGGATCATACACTTGAAATGATTATGAAGATGATGTATGTTAGATTGATGAAACAAGTCTCAACTTTTCTAACTCATTTTTGTCTTTGCAGATTGATGTGCATGTGGAGATGCATGTATGAGTGCCACCAAGTCCAAACCCACATAGTTCAGCAGCTAAAATACCTCAACACCATCCCATCAACTGAACCCACATCTGAGATTCACCGGCAATCGACTCTTCAGCTCGAGCTTGAGGTCGAACAATGGCACCAGTCTTTCTGCAACCTAGTCAAGGCCCAAAGGGACTACATCCAGTCCCTCGCGGGTTGGCTTCGGCTTAGCCTCTTCCAGGTCAGCAAAAATCCACTATCCAGAGCTTCTCAGGAATCCAGAATTTACGCACTTTGCGAAGAATGGCACGTTGCAGTTGATCATATTCCAGACAGGGTGGCATCTGAAGGAATTAAGAGCTTCTTAACTGTAATCCATGCGATTGTAGTTCAACAAGCTGACGAGCATAAGCAAAAGAAAAGGTCGGAATCTGCATTTAAAGAGCTAGAGAAGAAGGTGACTGAGCTTAGATCACTTGAGTGCAAGTATGGTCCTTATTCCATGCAAGAATCCTCTGGCCTCACAAGTGGCAAGGATCCAGTGGCAGAGAAGCGAGCAAAGGTGGAAATCTTGAGAGCCAAGGCAGAGGAGGAGAAAACTAAGCATGAAAAGTCGGTGAGTGTAACAAGGGCAATGACACTGAATAATCTCCAGATGGGCTTTCCGCATGTGTTTCAGGCGATAGTAGGATTTTCTAGTGTGTGTACAGAAGCATTTGAATCAGTATACAACAAAGCCAAGAGTGCTGATGAGGAGCTTGATGTGAAGAGGATACTGGGTTGAGAATTAGACTTTCTAGATTAGGTGAAACGACAGTGATGGTTTTTGTGTATAGAAGTGCATGCTTTTTTGCAGTCAAAGTGAAACGCCAGAAGATCTGCAGGCCCATATTGCAGGATTCTCTGCACATCTCTTTGTCAAAATTTGAATTCAAAGTACAAACTGAAGGTGAAGCTGGACAACTGGTTAGGTAGGAGTTTTCTGTTAGATTTTATACCTTTGTTTTGTCTTGTCATAGGAAAGCGTTTGGATGCTTCTAGTTCTAGGGTTTTTTTTTGTTTTTTTTTTTTTTTTTGGTCTCATATGTAGTTTTCTATTCCTAATGAAGGGTTTTGCTTGATGTGGTTTGGTATTGTTTTGACCCACTATGTTTTCTACAACACCTTAATCTGAGCATAGAAGCCTGACTTTCTGCTCGTCCAAAGATAGAAAGGTCTATGTAAGGGTCACCAAGCTTTTGTCTCATTCTAGAGA
This sequence comes from Corylus avellana, assembly GCF_901000735.1. Classification (NCBI taxonomy): domain Eukaryota; kingdom Viridiplantae; phylum Streptophyta; class Magnoliopsida; order Fagales; family Betulaceae; genus Corylus; species Corylus avellana. The sequence continues at coordinate 1,562,039 of NC_081542.1, read as the reverse complement.
ATAGCTGAATAGGTGGACTATTATACTGGAAGCATGGGTGGTAATTTGTGGTTAAGTTCTTGTTATATCAAAGCATGAATATAAAATTATATAAGTCAATTTTAACTTAACTCATTTAATTAAACATGTCAAATTTTTTAATCCTAATTTACGATTTTGTATTTAATTCGTGTCGAATTTATAAGTTGTATAATAAATTATCAACCCTAACTAAAAGAGTGATGTATTTCTGTTTGATGCGTGAAGCTAACAGCCCATTTTAAGCTTAATGGTGCAAACAGTATTTATAGACAGATTTTAACCCACTTGATAGGTTAGAAAAGCAGTAAATAAAAGAACTGCTGGCATATATTTGTAGGCATTTATAGAAGAAAAAAAGAAAAGAAAAATAAATAAATAAAAGAACTACTAATAAAGACCATTTGCGGATTTAGCACTTAACACCAATACACAATTCATCGCATCATCCTTAAATTTTGGTTTAGAATCCCTAAGATTGCTACCTGAACTAAACATGTACACTGGTTGAGAATGCCTATCACTAAAACTGAACTAAAATATATACAACTCAAAACAGATATAAAACAGATAACCCACCAAATACAGATTGTTTCTTCTATCAACCTAAGGTGCTGGATAAGTGGCACACTTGCCACGCAACCAAATCAATCGCTTGTCACCCTTGAGAGACAAGAAAATCTCCCTTGCATTAGGTTTGTTGAATAGATCAAGAGCAGCAAAATAGACCTGTTCATCAACACCTTGCATCTCATCCAATTCATTGATACAATCAGCAATGGTATATCGGGCATTACATTGCTGTATAGCAGCTGTCCTCAGCTTTGAAGAAGCTGCCATCTCCATTATAGCTCCTGCAATGGCATCATCAATTCCCCTACGACCTCTTTTGCGATTTCCAGTTGTACAAGGAGTAGTAGGTTGCGTAGTGTTGTGATCATCTACAATGTCATCCACTTCGTCGGAATCTGATGACGACTCCTCTTGGTGCATGCTCAAGGGCTCTGCACAAGGAACGGAAGGAGTTGTCCCTTCGTCATGTTCAGCTAATAGATCATGTTTGCCATTGGTTGCCGGTTCCGAGAATATCATGCATAGCTCCTTGTAGATTGGGCAGCCAGCATATTTTAAAGTCTCGGCATCAGGATGTCCCTGCTTGGTATGTTCCATAGGGAGTAGATGACGGACAATTAATAAGAACATAATCAGCTCCTGCCTCAACTTGGAGGAACTCCAACCTAGATGCGGATAAATATTATTGGCTAGTATTGCCTCAAACATCATTCTATGGCATTCTCAAGAATATATTTGTTACTATTGATCATTGCATGCCTTACCCCTACGAATGCAAAAAAAAAAAAAAAAAGTCCAATTTTTAAAAAAAATTAAAATAGTATCCTGTCATAGCCAAGAAGTCAGCCGCCAAGTCATCAGGTTAGAGAAAATTCCTCCAGCTCAGGCAGGTTTAGATTTTCGCTTGTAAAAGGCAACAGATATGAAAGCAACATACCTTGAAGTATTCAGTCCATGCATCATCCTTGGCTATAATAGTCCCCGAGGATTCATCCCAACTGAAGTCATTTTGATCCAGAAGGGACCTTACAGTAACATACTGCCTCCTCAAGACTGCATATCGGTTCTTCAATTGCTCCTTGTCCCATTTCAGACCTGTTTTCTTATAGAATTCATCACACATATACCTCCATGCTTTCTTGCCAAAAGAATTTTTGTGTCTGTTCCCTTTTTTAACTTGGTCAATCATCAAGTCTGCAAGTGTCTTAGTGAGAGATGCAGTCCATCTAGCCCTTGACTGTTGTTCCTGCTGCTGAGTTGTTTGTCTTCTTGACCGAGTTACTCGGCTTGCCATCTGTAACTCCATAGACAAGAACCCAGGTTTAAAAAAGAAGGGGGGGATGTTAAGGCATTATACGTAACAATGATCCATTAGAAAGGCTGCCCAAGGAACCCATCTAAAATGAGACAAGAATGTTGCTAACTGCTCCAAGAATGACTGGTTATTCTTCAAGTGGAAGTCTAGAATGAGTTCAACCACAGCCCCAAAAGGGTAAAGGAAAAATCAAGGTGAAAATAAAGATTGGCATTAGAGCCTACAAGATATAATAACCTTCCATTAACTTCTCTGACTGTGCAAGTCCTACAACTAGAGCAACCCATCGATAATTTTATATATAGGTGCAACTAAAACAACCAATATGTAACTTTCAAAGACATCATTTAGAAAGAAAAAAATGACATTTTATGCTGCAAAAGGATTCCGCATTTGTAGAGACACAAAGTAGTATTTCTCTCACTAACTGACAAAGTGTACTCTAATTAGATAAAGTCCATGGATGTATTATCATTATTATTTCATTGGTAAGTTACACACACACTCAGTGGGTCTGGAACACACGACTTCACCCTTCATCCCATTCTTATAGAAGGAAAATATGTCATTCGACCCAGAGCTCGTAAGCTCATAAATGTATGTATTATTCTTCTTTGAAGAACCCACTACCAAACTCATTATCGCCTTTGACATATCTAAAAAACCACTTAGATTTAGAAGTACCCTTTGAAGGTTCATTAAGAGTAGATTATAAATTGCATAGCAAATAAAATCATAAGGAACGATGGATAACTTCTAAAAGACTAGCTCAAGAATACTCAACATAGACGGTTACTGAGGGAACATGTGAAAGTCTCTCTAGCTAACTTAACACAAATATTCTGAACAAACACGTAGCAGAATTTCACATTACTTTTATTTTGGAATCTGTAATTAGGGAGCGAGTTCAAATGCTCGGCTTCATTTCCTAATTCATGGACAACATGATTAACTACGACCCACGCATATTCCGGCTACCAATTATCGGTATAAGAAGCATTACTCCTTTCTAAAGACTCATTTAGAAATCCAACATTGGATTTCAAATGCCAAGCATGCCTCAAAGTTTTATTCTTCAATATCAAACAAAACCCACCAAATCACCAAAAAAAGACCAAAATAAAAGTTAATGCATTAAGACTGTGTCAACAACATGCGTTGCTAAACCCAATGTCCACAAATAAGAATCCACCAAGAACAAACAGAACACTCAAATTGCTTTCATGAACAAAAAAAAAAAAAAAAAAACTACTGTATTACCCCCAAAAACAATATGTGCAGAGAAAAAAACCATAAATTTAACGCAAAATTGTGCTCATGGTGATCATATATTATGCCCAATTTAAAAATTCATTGGCAACTCAAACTACAAAATTAAAAAGCCCTGAAAATTGAGAAGTGGGATGATATTAACATGTTATCAAGCAGAGAGAGAAGGAATCAATTACCTATGAGAAAAACCCTAACTCTGTGGCCTTGAAGCGCAATTGGTGAAGGAGATTGTACTGAAAAACTACTTTTTGAAATAGCGCATTTCTTTGGTACGAGGCTTCTTCGCATTGTCTTTGCGGAATCGGGACAAAAAGGTCATTTACTCCCTGACAAAGTTGGACGTGTTACAACAAAATCATCCGTAACGGATATTTACAAGGGCGATTCGGAAGTAATAGACTCCGGGAAAACAGAATCGCGTTTATAACTTCAATATCGCCGTAAAAAGTGTCATCATAATACCGAAGTCGTCCAATTTAGATGTTCAAAAATGTTTTTTTGGGCCAATATATTTTTCATACCTTGAAATCTTCCTTATTTAACTTCCCAAATTGATCCAGTTGTCATATGACTTCCTAAAATATATATAATATTCTCTTTTTGGAATTTTTTTTTTTCCAATTCTAAATTGGTGTTAATTGACAAAACAACAATAAGTTTTCTTAGACTGTTTTTCTTTTGAACGTTTCTATATTTGATTCAATAACGGCTTCAATCATTACCTCCGGTATCAATTAAGGATTGAGGTTACTTGCAAAAGATCCAGAATAAACGATTTGGATCTTATCACTTAAGCCTTTAAAGAAAATGAATAATTATAATAATAATAATAAGGGTAATCAAATCACCACTTGAGATGGTTAGCCACTCCCCTCAGGAAGTGGTTAGTCACCCTAAGAAGGTATTAGAATGACTCAACCAGTCTATCAAAGGGTAAAATGGTGGTTAATCACTCTTCTCAACTACCCCTTTTATAAAGTTAGAAGCGGCTAACCACCTCAACTGGTAATATATTTATTATTTTTTATTTTAATTTTTTAAAGATTTACATGCCTTCCAATTCTCGAAAAAAAAAATTAATAATAAAAAATAAAAAATATTGCCGAGGACCTCAATCATTCAAGTATATGGGCACAAGTCGTATAATAGAAAGTTATAATGCTAATTTTGTGGGTGGCCGAATATAGTGCAAATTTTGACTGGACTTGGGTGATTAACTAGGTAGGTGGCAATTACACTACTAATCTTAGACCAATGTATATATATTTCCATGTCAGCTTGGGCATCTAAAAGAGCATAAAATTCATCAAGAGAGGGTTTTTTAAAAAAAAAAAAAAAAATTGAAGAGGGTAAAAGGTTACAAGGGCATTCATCAAGGGCATTGAAACCAGCAGTCAGTGTAGAGAGAGCGAGAGAGGGGACAGAAAGAGACCTATCAACATCACCAGGCTCAGAGTTATTCTGTTATTTCAGTGTCGCAATAGTAGCTAGGGGGTCAGGTCACCTCCTCTGAGTCTCAGGTCCTACTTGCTAGACTCATAATCCTGTATAGACCCAAGAAGTAGCCAACGCAGAACAATGCTGAGAACCAAAAAGTAGCCATGTCATGTGAATGCTGCAGCATAGAGAGTTGGAAGTTGTCGAGGGTCAGAGCATATAGATTCCAACATGAAAGCCAAATTAAACTTGTTAACATGGATCATAACTCATAGCCAGGGGCCCAGGAGGGGACCACAAAATGTATTTCCAATTGAAATTTGAGTTGGCTCAGAAAAATAAACAAGAATTTAAATTCGATGAAATTATTGATAATTTGGACGTACAGTTACAGAAAGCCACAAATACCAAATTTCAAATCCCTCGCGGCCAAACCCAAGAATACCAAAATCACCCACAATTACTCTCCATGTTGACACCAGTTCGTCATTTGCAAAGTCTTTTTTAATGATTTTAAAAACGTAATCTTTAAATCGTGTGTTTCTACGAACGCACCCATTTTTCTGCAGTTTGAAAACATAAAAAAATACATGTTTCAAACCGTCATTTATTTTCAAACGCACTCCTAAACATTACACTTTCTGCAATTTTGTTTTAAAACATGCATTTGACCTGCGATTTGGCACTTTTACATTTACAAAACTGACTTGAACATGATAGGACATTTTAAAACAGGAAACATCCATTACATTTCCCAGAACAGAAAATTTAAGGGACAAAATGGACAATTATTTACAGCAACTTCTTTACAGAGCCAATCTAGACTAAGCTTGGTTCTCAGTCTCTTTACCAATCTTCTATTTCATCATCAGTACTCTCACTTTCTTTGTCATCCAAGCTCATCTTATCAAAATTGTCATTGGTCTCGTTGCATTGCGTCAATACCTGATGAGTTTCAAGACCTCCAGAGATTCCCTGTCCAAGCCATTTGAAGACAGGTGTGTACTCCATAGTCACAACCGAAAAATTGGAAAAACTAGGTCTGCTATAACCATTGAATCTACGTTTCACCATCTCATTCTGCAGTCATCACACCAATTAACAATTTGCTTAAACATACTTCCTTTTGGGAGAACTAAATTCTTAATACTCATACCACAGAGGACAATATTGTTCACTGCAACAATAGCTCATTTAATTTAATTCCATCAAATTAAGGCTATGTACAAGTACTTCTACCAGCAGTAACAGAAGTCACAATTCAATTGGAAGATTTTGAAGTCTTGCAGTAATTGAGCATCCTATGTTGATAGATGCAAATCACAGATAGCAAACAATCAAAAACAGAAAATCCAAATCCCAACTCTTCAGGGTCAGGTTTATGGATGGAAGTATGATATATAAAAGGTTCAAGATGAATTTATGATTGGCTTTTATAGATGCTGAATTCTTAGAAAACAGTTCCTGGATAGGGGCCAGCCACCATGACGCATGTAATTCAAACATGCAAAACATTCCAAAACACAATTAGAATTATTTCATCATTGAAGTTGGACCATGGACTAAACTAAACCATTGTAGTAGCCATGGAAATCACTTTTCATTGAGTTGTATTAACGCTGCAATCATCTCTAAAGATTATTACCATCAGTAAAGCTTATTTTACTATGCACTACCGTGTTTTTCAAGGTTTGTTCTTAAAAACTGCTAACTGGCAAAACCCCACATGATAAAAGAAAAAAAAAAAAAAAAATGAAGGCAAAAAGATACAAAATGAAAAAGGGCCAATTCTACCTTATTGCGCAGCGATGATTGCTCAATCTGCCAGAGCTTTGGCCGGCGAATAGCATGCCACCTGCGTGCTCAAAAGAATTGTTGATATTACTTAAACACAAGCCCTTGCTTAAATATAGAATTAATTCAAGCCTTTGATTTAACCTGGAAGGTAATGGATGAGCATTTCCAAATAGCACCCCACGAACAGCAACTGAAGCAGCAGCTGATTGTAAAACATTTTCTGCTTCATTATATCTAGCTAGCATTCCACGGAAAGTAGAAATAAGCATGTCAGCATCGCCTAAATATGAAGCCACAGCCCATGCATCATCTATTGCATCCTCACTCAGGAAATCCAGAACTACAAGAAAATTGTATGCAACAACTGTAAATCAGTGTCTTGCATGGCAGAATCCAACGGTACTACAAGTTTTCAGTAAGTCAATAACACAAGTTGCCACCCTTATTTGCATCCATGTCGAAAGCAGAAAGCAATAGTAAAAAATTAAAGGAAATCACAAGTGCAGATAAAAAGATCACCATTTTCATGTAGAAAATCAGCAATAGGCCTTGCTTGCCCATGTGCTTGACAGAGAATCTTTTCTGGAGCATCCATTTTCAAAGGCAATCTTAATAATCTCTGCTGTAGAGGAAATTCATCTTGGTCTGCAAAACATAGGTACATATGTAAAGAATCTTAAGTGGCATGAAGAATATCATTTATCAG
>NC_081542.1:1367375-1554901 GCF_901000735.1 Corylus avellana | reverse complement strand
TTCTTCTTTCCTTTTTTTTTTTTTTTCTGGCACACACATTGACACATACTCAACTCAAGTAAGCCTTAATCCCAATTAAACATTTGAGGCATATAAAACTCAAAATTATAAGTCACTTTTCTCAGAACATACCCAATGCCATGGCATTTTCACTGTCTCTTTTGTTATGCAGAAACTTTCCAAGAGCATGAAAGAGAGAAAGTGTCTCATCTCTGCCAAATTGCAAGGGAAATCCATCATCCATAGAACTGACCTCATCTGGTTTTTCTCTCGAGTATGTGGTAGTGGTATCACGTAAAGATAAGGAATGCATGGAATCAGGTTTGAGACAAAAGAACTGTAAAGATGTAATTGCCTGTCGGATGTCACCACCACTGACTTTGGCTATTAGATCAATTTGTTCAGCAGTCGCGTTACACTTCTCTTGTCTGCATATCCTAGAAAGAGTCTTCTTTATGGCATTATTTGTGATAGGATTGAAAGCAACCTGAAATTTTGCAAATCAAGTTTGAAATGAGCATTCAATAACAACAATACATAATAACTGATACAAATTTGTTCAAGAAAGTAACCTTACAAGCCCCAGCACTCTCAAGACACAACTGAAGCTCTTCCAAGCATCTTCCGGTGTGATCTGCTGAATCAGTTTTACTATAGTCCGTAAGCAATATAGTTGTTGGTATCCGCGTTGATTGCACAAGAAGATGCAAACAGTTTTGAAGTCTTTGAAAAGAAACTTTTCCATTCAACACCGGAAGATCATCAATTAGGAGTACTGTAGCTGATTTTGACTCTTCAGTAGAGGATGACAGATTCAATCCATACTTCCTTATTCTCTCAACAAAATTTTCAAACTCATCCAACTTAGATGTGTAGTTTATGCCTAGTAGTGGAAACATAGTCACCATCAGAAAGTAAAAATCTGTTAAATGCGGTACATGCAATAAAGGAAAGAAAATGCTTGAGCATCTGAACTCAAACATACAAGTATTTCATTGCCAAAGTACCTATAGCATAGCATAAAGTTTTTTAAATAGTACTTCTCTGTGAGGGTTAACTGCAAAGTCACAAATCATCTAGATTGCACTTTTCAATGGATTTATCACAATTTATCATTAAAAAGTTATGCAAACAATGGCACATACACCTTAAATACGGACCTACTTTAGTGAACACTAGCAAATCCCTAAATGGAATCATATAAAAACTGTAAAGCATGGATTAATCCTGTCACATATGGTGGGAGACCAACCCATTGCTCACTGTGTGGCAATGAGCAATTCAAAAGGTAGGATGGGATAAAAAAACCCCTTCAACCCCTGCTTCTAAAGGACCCACCATAACCTGACCCAAGCATTCTTCCCTCGTCACTCAATGAACAAAATCTAGTTTAAATACCTGTACTGGAGTTATGCAGATGTTCTTGCCAAATAATTGGAGTAGGTGTGCTCCATTCACACACACTGGCTCCAAGGTGAGATGCAATTGCATGAATAGTTGCCTGCAAGAGATGAGCAAGATTTTTCAGAATGAATGAAGAATCATCCTTTGCCAATACAATAAACATGTTAAACGCATTAAAGCATGAATGAAGAGGGCAACATACAGATTTTCCAACTCCAGTTTGCCCAGTGATGACAAGAACGTTACTAAGTTCAGCCTGAAAATTAAGAAGACAAGATCATAATGGTCCAGAACAATAAATTTACAAAAAGGAAAATGGAAGAGAGAGATGTTTATGCTCATATAGATCAATAAACTCTAGACCATTACATGATAGAACCCAACATTAAACTCACAATCTAAAATCTCCAAACCATAGGAAAAGGAGAAGGAAAAATAAATTACGGGCAATTGAGATGAGAGAAAATATAAGTAACCTACTGTCAAGCACCTTTGTATGATAGGTGATTAAAATCCTAACATGTTAAGATGATATGGATGAAATGAAGTGTAGCGCAGTCACATCTCTAATTGGCACAGTGATCTAGCTTTTGCAGATCAAAGGAAATTAATAGTCAGTTCCATCATCATTGTCATCATCCCAAGAACTATAGGAATTGCAACTTGTTGCAATTGTCGAGCCCCACCTTTTCACACTAGCAACCATTACAATGACAATGAAACCATTACAAGTGCCAACTTCATTTGAAACTAGCAACACAAAGCAAAACCTTGAACCCATAGAACCCACATGTCCTTACTTCTCACATTATTATTGATTTGTTTCTTCCTTCTTCCCATTTTTTTTTTTTTTCCTTCTTTTGGAGGAAAGGAACTAAAACATTTTTTTAAAAAATAATTGCTATGGTAGCTACATAATTACCTTAGAAGATCTCAATCTTTCTTCAAACCACACCTTGACCTCTTCAACCTGCAGTTACAAGGATAAACAAAAGATCAGTATAATACGCATATTTGCAAAATGAAGCAAATTAACTTGACCTTCTTTTTGTGAACAGCGAGCTCTTCCAAGGAACGAGGATTGTATTTATCAACCCATAACCCCTTCGTGTTGCTCCCTCCAAAACCTGATCCACATTCCCATTTCCGCTTTAGCATAGAAGGACAATGATAAACAAGTAACCATAAGAAAGAACAATACCCAAATAAATAGATAAAGGAGACATTGACATTGACATTGCATTGACATTAAAGGAGATAATTATTAAAATTTTATAACTCAACCAAGAAAATTTTGAACATTCGTTATTAAAATTAAGTCCATGGTCAACATGGCTTTTGATGCATAAATAGATATTACATAAAGTCCAAGCACCTAACTACACAACGCATAGCATGTCATGAAGCCATGTTTTGGTATCAGAGCTTCAGCCTCCATAGTACAGAGAAGGAAGGAATCCAATGTTCATTTTACAAGATAAAGTTGGCATGTCAAACAAAGAATATACAAAGTGGCATACCAGCAGATACCTTGAACCCATTAAAAACTTCGTCAAAATCTTCACAAAAAAATCTGATCTGCATTGAACGAAATCCAAAATCAGATTCTTAGTACTCAAGCAAAAACACCAAACATTCAAAAATACACAGTTATTTACCTAACGAACCCAGTAAATAGTTAAAAAGAAAATTTCAGATAACTGATAAATATGGAAAAATAGCATTTTTAGCAGGAAAATTAAGTGTTAAATCACTACTTATCCAAAAGCTTAAGCTAATAGAACATGATGAATTTAACTATTTAATTAATACTTTAGCACTCCCTTTACTTGTAGGCTCAAACTCACCCTCGACAACTTGTTGACCCAACACGATGAATATTTAATTGAAATGAGGTAAATTGTAGAGTCAGGGTTCGACTTCTTATGACTTATGCTTTGATACTTGATTAATTCAACACTTATCCCGAATGAATGTAATCATTTAATTAATACTTTTATCACCATTGATCACGATAAATTGTATTACTCTTTTTCAATTCACTGATTATGTTGAGAAACAAAACGAATTCAATAATGATTTTTTAAATTTTCAGGGACCAAACCAACAAACGAGACGATAATCATTATTATGTGTTTTCTTTTCATTTACTAGGCAACCAAACACAGGGCGAATGCGTTTAGCCAAACACATTGCTCAAAATTCACACAAAGAAAAACAAAAACTAATAATTTAGGCTACATGGAATACAGAGATAATAAAAAGCTTAGAATAAAAATCAAACTCATTTAAGGCAGACAAAAATTAAAGCATACCTCATCTGCGTTACTGGATTCTTTGCTCAAGTGAGACCGAGAACCCGAAAGGCGAGGCTTCTTCGCACCTCTAGGATTTGAGCGAGTAACCAATGACCTAGATTTCGGCTTCGAGTAGCTCCGATTCGACGAACTCACTGAACAGTCATCATCTTCACCATCCGATGATAAAACCACTATGTCATTCCTCTTCCCCATCACCTTCACATAAGAAAACCCTAGTGAAATGAGAAAAAGAGGTTTCGCGGGTTTTTTTGCAGGGACATTTGAGGAAGGCGTAGATGAGAAGCTACGAGGAGGGTAATGTTAGGGTGCATTTGCAGTAGAACTAGTAAACCACCATCTGAACCGTTCGATTTCTGGATTTTTTATTTTTTTTAAGTATAAAAATAACTTTTCAATTTGGTCTCCTTTTTCTAAGAATTTTGATTTTTAAAAAAAAAAAAAAAAAAAAAAAAGCGATTAAAAATAACATATTAAAATGTGCAATTTAAAAATGTGATTTTTAAAAACGTAGTTAAAGAGTTTGGCAAAATCGCAGTTTGACATTCCAAATCGTAGTTTAACATTTCCAATTTTGCATTTTAAAAATAGCACCTAATTTTTTGCGTTTTCATATAGGAAAATTTTAAAAACGCAATGCAAACAATCCATTTTCTATAATTTTGTTTAAAATCACAATACCAAATGCACCCTAAATCGACTTTTAAATTGTTAGAATATCGATTAAAGGTGTGTTTGAGATTGCAATTTCGCAAGAATAATCTGCGTTTTTAAAATATATCACAAAACGTAATGCGTTTGGCATTGCGATTTAAAAAGTACTTAATCTAAAACATGAAAAAGAAAAGAAAAAAAAAATCCTGCTATTTCTATAAGCAGGCAAATGGATGCTTATTTGAAAATGCACGAATTTAAACCAAAATCACAATTTCGCATAACAAATATTTTTTTTTTAAAAAAAAAAAAAACTTTTTAATATGTTTTACCAAACGCATTTTCGATTTTAAAAAATAGATATTTAAAAAACGCAATTTTTATAATCGCACTTATTTAAACCGCAATCCCACATCGAGGAAAGTAATTACAAGTCTTGACTTTGAATATTGTCTTTATTATCCACCTCATATTTTAATTAACAATTTTACGTGTTTGGGTCTCACTAATTATGTGAGAGTTTAAACCCACGGTGATTAAAGTATTAAAATATCAATTAAATAATTAAATTCATTAATTTATATAAACAAAAAGTTTTTAAAATTATATTAAAATTTTTTGCCTTTTTTTTCATTCACTTTGAGACCTTTAAAAAGTTAAAAATACAGTTAAATATTTAATAAAAATCGCAATATGACTTTTAATATATATATATATATAGAGAGAGAGAGAGGAATGCTACAATGCATTCTACTCACCATCTCTTCACTTGCATTTTGATTTTTTTTTTTTTTTAATTAAAAAAAAAAAAGGAGTAAAGAGAAAAAAGATGGTGGGGAGATGGTGGGAAGAATGCAAAAAAGCATTTCCCTATATATATATATATATATATATATATATATGCCCTTCCCCTCCACCCTGCAATAGGGAACTATCCATGGTAGTAGGTGACTCGCGCAATCACTATTGAAGGTGACCCTATGAACTATTCCTTTGTAGAAAAAATGTTATGTGTTATTCTAATGTTTTTTTAGTGTCATCTAAATTGTGATGTGACTTTTAAAATTACCGTTAAATTTAAGATTACTATTATTGACTTTTAATCTATTGATAATTTTAAAGCTACATCACAATTGAGAGAATACCAGAAGAACACTAGAAGAACACCTAGCATTTCCACCTTTGTAGCGAGCCATTCTACTATTAAGAACGGTCTCTCCCTTTGATCCGAAAAGGATCCCCTCCATTTATAGTTAGGCTAAGTGGGATAATTTTGTCCCACTTTTTAGCCTAACCAATTATTTGAAATGGAGATTATCATTTTTCCCTTCGACCACCCCTCCCATTTGTCTTTTTGGATTTTTTTTTTTTAATCCATGTGATAAAATTGGTTATGTGGTATTAACACTATTAATGTCCCGTAGGTAGTTTTTGATGGATTTGGTTTTTGTTGGGATGAGCCAAGTTAAAAATAATACAAAAAAAAAAACTTAGAAAATTAAAAGTTGCATTTAAGAATGGATAGACTAAATTGAAATGGCACAATTACTCTTAACAGTTATTTTATACTTTTCCTTTTGTTTTCTTATAATGTTCTTGCCTCTTCCAGCAGCTGACTTTGTTTTTTTCCCGATAAGCAATATCCCATCTTGCACGTATCAAATAATTTTTTTTTGAGAAAAATCGATCAAAGCTTTATTACTATGACTCAAGAAAATCATAGAGTCAGAGTGGACAAAACACTCTAAGAAAGAAGAGCCCGAAGCTCTAAGGTTACAATGTCAGAAATACAAGTTGGGATTTCCTCTATCCAATTTTGCTCAATCAAGGATGACGTTGCTTCTTTTGCTAATCCATGAGCAGCTTGGTTGGCATTTCTCTTCACATGACAAATCTGCCAATTTCTAAGATAACCCAAAACTAACTTGATGTCCTCTAGAATCTGTCCAAAAGGCCTTCAGCTAGCCTCTAAATCCCCAATAGCTTTCACTACATTTAAGGAATCCCCTTCAAGAATGATATCATGGAAGCCCATCTCATAGCAAAATTCTGCTGCCCGTAGAGCCCCCCAAGCTTCCCCAGTAGTAGGTTCTTGGAGCATCTGTACCGGTTCACATTTTGCTGCATTAACCATTCCAGCGTGGTCCCTCACAATGACGCCAACCCCCATCCTTTTATGCTTAGAATCAAAGAAGACATCCCAATTAGCTTTGAACTTTCCTTCAGGAGGTGGTACCCATCGCTCTCTGTTTTCGCAAGCCCCATCCAGATGACTCTCTTGCTGGCCCAATGAGTCCTTGAATTGAAGTAGGAGATTCTCACCTTCTTGGACCAACTTAGTTGGATGCAAAAAATCGCCTCCATCGACCACAGAGTTTCTTCTAGCCCATATCTTTTTTGATAAAATAGCAAAAAGGCACACCTCATCCCTGCTGTACTGGTTGACTAGAAACTCAAAAATGTCCAATACGCAGGACCCACGATAGGAGCATTTTTTGAGCTTCCCTTGGCAGAATCCCCACACATCCGCGACAGAGGGGCAATCCCAAAGAATGTGCACAGCTGTTTCTCTCTCCCTACCACAAAAATGCAGATGTCTTCGTTCACTACCCCCCTCCTCAATAAATTATCCTTAGTAGGGAGTATATTTTTGCATGCCCTCCACAAGAAAACTTTTGAGGAATTTGGAATTTGCAAACTCCATAATGCTTTCCACACTTGTGAGCACCCTGATTGAGTGGAACTCATCCCAGATTGCATCATTTTTCTCTCCATCTCCAAATGGTATGCACTCCTAACTGTAAAAATCCCAGTGGGAGTAGCTCTCCAAATCAACTTATCCGGCCTCCCATACCTACTCATAGGGATATTGCAGATGATCTCAGCTTCTTCATCCTCAAAAATTTCCTTGATAAGGGCCTTGTTCCAGCCACCCACCATAGGATCAAAAAGCTCATTTACAGTAGCCTCCTCATTGAGACCCCTACAAGGTGTTTGGATGCGATAGGTGATTGGCTTTGGGATCCACCTATCCTTCCAAATGCCCACAGATTTTCCGTCACCAATGCGCCACAATACCCCATCCATAAATAGATCTCTAGCCGCCATGATGCTTCTCCACGCAAAAGAAGGCCTACTATCCAGATTGGCTTCTAAAAAAGTCCCTTGATGATAGTATTTTCCATTAATAATTTTTCCGACTAAACTATCCGAGGATTGGGATAACCGCCAACACTGTTTTGCCAATAGAGCCTTATTAAAAGAGATAAGATCGTGGAAACCCATTCCGCCAAGGGATTTCGAAAGGCCCATTTTCCCCCAACTCATCCACCGGATCTTCTTGTCATTCTCCTTATGTCCCCACCAAAACTTCTGCATCATCAAGTTGAGCTCCTTGCACAACTCCTTTGGAAGGAGAAACATGCTCATGCTATAGGTAGGGATTGCTTGGACCACCGCTTTTATGAGAACCTCCTTTCCCGCTTGGAAGAGAAACTTGTTCTTCCAGTCAGACACCCTTCTGCGAACTCGGTCTTTAATCCCTTGGAATTCCCGAATACGAGATTTACCAACAAGCGCAGGTAGTCCCAAGTAAGTGTCAAATCTTTGAGAAACCGGTACCCCAGCCAATTGTATGATCCGCTCCTTAATTTCTGGCTCTATGTTGCGGCTGAAAAAAAAAAAAAAGAGATGTTTTCTCCTTATTGAGTCTTTGGCCTGACTCAAATAATTATTAAGATAATTACAACAAAATAATAATAATTATTATTATTAAGATAAAACCATAAAAATGACTCTAAATAGTTGATTGGATATTAAAGGGACTACATACATGATGATTGTTTGAATATGAAATTGAGATCTTTCAACTTGTTTGATCATTTGCCGTTTTGTTTTCTTTCTAATTTTACACTAATGCCAGCATATTTATATTTATAACTTAAAAAATAATAGTTTAATAATATGAGATATATTATTTAGCATTCTCTTCGTATTTTGTACTAATTAGCATGCTCAATCCACTTGTTAATACAAAATATTATTATTATTATTATTATTATTATTATTATTTTTGAATATATATATTTATGATAAAAAGTCTGGAGAGGATTTATGATCCAAGGATAAGAAGGGAAGAAAAAGAAAGGAAATATTATACTATTTCTGGTTCAAGAGTGTCTGCTAAGTGCTAGCTGCTAGCCTCAGCAGCCAAAACTCGTGTACGGCTGACATTTTGGTAATCAAAGATTGGTGATTGGTGATTTGGTTCAGATCAATGAGCTACAGAAATTCAGTTGTCATCAAACTTTCAAAGGTCCAAACCAATAAGTTATACGAGTCGCGAATATATGTGTATGATGTGGCGGAGATCATAAATACGTGACTTGATTAAATTACTAATTTTCAAGAAAAAATTTATAAGACAAATTATCAAGAAAAATGCTCGGGATATTGCAGTTCTTTTTATAATCATTTACAAACTCATGTAACGGTCCACATTTCATGAAAATTATTATTAATATCACTTAGATGGTTATGTTAATTATTAAATATAATAAGTAATTAATTTGTAACCATTTATCTTTTTTGAGACATTTTCAAAGAACTTTCTCATCTCTCTTTTTTGTTTTTCAGTGTTCTTTCCTCCGCCTTTTAATGTCTTTATCCTCCCTTGCACCTGCCATTGGAGAGGCGGCCCCTCTTCCTCATCTGCTTTTCTTTATTGTCTGCAACTTAAAAGTCAACTCTGTTGCATTTCCACAACCTTCTCAACCTACACGCCAACTATCTTCCATATCCGACCTTTGACACTTCGTTTGATGCTTCCGGTTTACGCACACGTTGGTGCATGTACGTTTCATGCACCGCTAACCTAATAACTTCGTTTACATTTCCAATAGTCTTTAAAATCTTGTTGCAATGTATTAATTAGTTCGAGTATTTGTCAAGTTGTCCACCAGTGATGAAGGAAGAGGGTGGCCGGTATAGGACATGGCCATCCCCAACTCATAAGGGAAAAAAAGATAATTGGTTTTTTTTGGCATATGGATCCCTAGTAACACAATTTTTTTGTCCTTTGCCCCATGGTTGTCCACCATATTTTATGTTTGATGTGTCTTTTCCTTTATCCTTTTTCTTCTGTACTTGCTTAAAAAAAATTATTGAAACCTAATTGACACCAAATATTAAAATCTAATTGTAGTATTTACACTTTTCTACTAAACATTGCGTTAATTTTTGTATATGGTTTTTTATCATGGGGTGGATGGGAGAAACCCAACGGGCAAACGGTATTTTCTCATGATACATCCTAAATTTACAACGCAAACTCGCGATATCTCGCAAATATCCTGCAACGGGACCTACTGGTCCGTCTCGGAGGATCTTAACGAATCGCCCGCCTCACCTACCTACCCCCCCAACCCCACCTTTCTTCCTCTCTTCTTCTTCAACAAAATCCAACACACAATGTCACACCCACACCCAAGCCATCTCTCTCAGTTGCCACCAAACTCTACCCCGAACCCGAACCCGAACCCGAGCCCGAGCCCATGGCTTCCACTACGAATCCGTTCTCTCTATCTCTCTCAAAGAACTCGGCCGATATATTTTTCCGTGTTCCCAACCCGCCTAGCTCGGTCTCGCTCCGGTCCGCGTTCGTTTCGCCGGGTTCGAACGAATTGAGCCTGAGACGGGGAGAGAAATCGGTCACGAGTGCGAGCCGAGTGAGGTCGGTGAGGATTTGCGCGAGTTCGGCTCAGGTTATGGACCAGTCGGTGTCCAAGACGGATTCGGGGGCTCCGGTCATTGTGGACGTCAATTTGGGCAATCGGAGCTACCCGATTTACATAGGAGCAGGACTTCTCGATCAACCACACCTTCTTCAGAGGTATCTCAGTTGATCGAATTTTACCGCTCGATTTCACTCAATTTTTCATTTATTTACGCGTATTTTGAATCTAGCTTTCTCCGAGGTGATTAATTAAACAAATATTATTTATTCAATTTTCCATTTATTTATGCGTATTTTGAAAATTATGTGGTTTGCTAGCTTTCTTCAAATTTTGTGTTTATATGTATGTGTTTTGCTCTACAGGTACTAGTTCATCCAAACAAAACAATAGAAAAAAACAATCGTTTTCTAGATGAGTAACCGAATTGATTAACATCAAATGCCAAATCAAATTAGGTCACGCGCCCGTAAATTCTACTTCAATTTGTTACTTTGGATTGAATTATTATTTGGATTGGTATTTGGTAAAATGTTGCACAAGAGAATACATTAAACCGTTAATTTTATAATTTTTTGCACTTTTAACGCAAATATTTTGAATACATTGAACGGACTTGCTTTAATATTTAGACGAGCTTGCAGCTTTTCTTTGTTAGATTGGTCAATAATAAGTTGGTTGTTGTGTCATAGGCATGTTCATGGGAAGAGAGTTCTTGTGGTCACTAATAACACTGTTGGACCGATCTACCTGGATAAGGTTACTGAAGCTTTAACTAAGGGAAACCCAAATGTCTCAGTTGAGAGTGTGATTTTACCGGACGGTGAAAAATACAAGGACATGGTAGGTGTTTAAGGTTTCGGAATTGACTTTTGTGTTTGGGGTGTAATGGACGTTGCATTAATAGTGTAATCTGTGCGCTTGATCCGATAGGATACTCTTATGAAAATCTTTGACAAGGCAATTGAGTCACGGTTGGACCGGCGATGTACATTTGTTGCCCTTGGAGGTGGTGTGATTGGTGACATGTGTGGTTATGCTGCTGCCTCTTTCCTCCGTGGTGTTAATTTCATTCAGATCCCTACAACTGTGATGGCACAGGTCTGTCAATTGCTTTTCTCTATTTGTCAATCCCTTAAACAGCCATATTGACGCATCTCATTCCTAACTTTCATATTTCTATATTTTCTTTCCCATTAAGTTTTTGGTGTTTATTTTCCAGGTGGATTCGTCTGTTGGTGGCAAAACTGGGATAAACCACCGTCTTGGGAAGAACTTGATTGGAGCTTTTTACCAACCTCAATGTGTACTTATAGACACAGACACGCTAAATACATTGCCAGATAAGGAATTGGCATCAGGACTTGCGGAGGTTGTAAAGTATGGGCTTATCAGAGATGCTGAATTTTTTGAGTGGCAGGAGAAGAATATGCAGGCATTGATGTCAAGGTATAGATACCAAAAAGGAAAGAACTTGGAGTGAATTTCTACCTAGCTTGTTGATGTCAGTATTTTCATGAATATGAAACACCTTTTGGGACATAAAACATTGACGCAACTTGTTGGAAAAGACAATTAAAATAGTGATTTTTAAGGCCTTTTGGAATATTTGTTGCTGTTCTTGGTTATATATATATATATATATATATATTCCAGCTTTATTGCTCTTTTTGGCTCGTACTCCTTTCTCTGCTTGGTAAAGGCTTCTTTTATATTTTTGCCATGCTTCCTCATTTGTGCAATTATTATGTCATTTATACCTTTTAGATGGAACATCATACACGAGTATAATGAGTTAGTCCATTGCAGGGATCCAAGTGCATTCGCTTATGCCATAAAGCGATCATGTGAAAACAAGGCTGAGGTCGTTTCCTTGGATGAGAAGGAAGGTGGAATCAGGGCAACACTAAACTTGGGTCATACATTTGGGCATGTAAGTTATGGGTTTGTGCAGTTGATTATATTTGTTCTAGCTTGCATAACTACAGACTTTGTGCTTCGCCATTCTTGTATAATCGAATTGATTTTTATCATTGATGGTTTACAGGAATATTTGTAACCCTACTAATCTTTCCTGCCAGAAATTGCACCTTTTGATTAATTCCTTCTCACAATGTGGCATGTCTTTCCAGGCAATAGAAACTGGGGTTGGCTATGGGCAGTGGTTCCATGGAGAAGCTGTTGCAGCTGGCACGGTATTCCTGTTTAGCTCTTTCCTTAACAGGTATTCTTCTTTCCTATATGGCAACGTTTATGTTGAAGGAAGTTGTGTGCAAATTTTCAGGTCATGGCTGTTGACATGTCGCGCCGCCTCGGTTGGATTGATGATTCTATTGTAAAGCGAGTTCACAACATTCTAACAGAGGCTAAGTTGCCTACTGCTCCTCCTGAAACCATGACTGTGGAGATGTTCAAATCTGTTATGGCGGTAAGATAGTGAGGCTGCCATCATATTTTGAAGCTTTGTTTTCTCTCATCCTTAATGTCTCTGTATTCTTTTGGTATGGCAGGTTGATAAGAAGGTAGCTGATGGCCTACTAAGGCTCATCCTTCTAAAAGGTCCTCTAGGCAATTGTGTTTTTACTGGCGATTATGATAGAAAGGCCCTGGATGAAACTCTCCGTGCATTTTGCAAGTCCTGAATCGATATCTATGGGTGATTTTGTTCTCAGTTGTGTGCAATTTTCTTAGCAGATATTTTTTTTTTATTACATATTATTCCTGTATTTTTCTTTTGTTGTTTGGATGCGCCTTTGCTCTTTTTCTTCCGAGATTCTATTGGCGAGAGCTCTTCCCAAGTTGTAATCTTAAGAACCTGATGCATGCTCAATAATTTATTTGTGGGTATTTATACTCTTCTTTCTTTCTTTTTTATTTTTATTTTTATGGTGCACATGAACCGAATACGAAAAACAAGAATATTGACAATTCCACTCTCAAGGGAAGGTTAGATAAAGAAATAGGAAAGTGAGAATGCTTTAAAAAAAATTACTTTCACATTTCTTATAAATTTTTTAACTATTCAAATTTAGTTTCACTCTTTTTTGTGAAAAAATTGGAATTAAATTTGAATGGGTGAAAAAAATTACAGTTCAAGAGATTGTTGTTGTTTTTTTTTTTACGGCACCTTGAAGATGTTTGACTATTTCATGTGCCACAATGCTGAATTTTAGTCAAAATGTAGCGATTAAAGGCAGATTATGAGACCTAAGAGACAATTTCGGAGCTCTACTTGTGTGGTATCCACGTGTAACATCAACCGGTCGGGAAACGCTCAATTTGAAAATGTAATTTTTAAAATTAAATGTTTAATAAAATTGTAATCTAACTTTTAATATAACAGTTTAACCTTAAAAATTATAGATTTAAAAACGTACATCGGAAATCTTAAGTCCCTTGGCCCTTATTTGGTCTTACAGCCCCTACTCTCGCTCTCACACACATTCACACGTACACATAGTAATGAGGTGAGATAATATTGGCTAGAATTTAATCCTGACCTAGTCAGTCACTAACTAAAATACGAAAATGGTGGATGACTTTCCATATTCTTTTTGAATTTTCATAAGAAAAATTAAGTAGTCACAATATCATTCAAAATCTTCTCACTTGGATTAATCCCCCAACTATTTATCTCATGGTCATACATACTGTCATCTTATATATAACTATTTAATATATATTATTCTATTGTATAAATTAAAAATAAAAAAAATAAAAAAAATCTCTTATCACAATGATAATGATCAATAACATTGTAATGAGTGATGGGTGTAACATAATATTCATAAATTACACTTGTCTCTCCAAACTTACACTCTATTTATACATTCACCTCCAATTTAGATGAACACGTGAATTTTTTAGAGCAAATAAAAGAAAATTTCAAAACCAGAGGAGGCCATGGTCTCCGACCCCTTATTTCCGTCCAACTATAATAGCGAATCTTAAGCTTTGACCTAAACTAAAGAATTGGCATATTAAGTTAAGTTATATTATAAAAATAAATATATAGTTTATATTAATTTTAAGGATCACATGTAAATTTATAGTAATAAATATTTAAAATAAGTATGACTTTAATACATGTGTCTCGTAACAGGATACAAAGAACATGTGACTCGAACCAATTTTAAAAATCATATGTACATTCTAGAAAACATAAATAAATTTGTATTAATCTCATATGTTTTCATGTTGGCAAGAAGTATGTAATGTTCAAATGCAGGCACTGATGATGAAACAAAGTCAGAGTAGATAAGATTCGAAATTCCAGAAATAAGATCGTCTAATTTTAGAATAGTTCCAAAATTAGAGTTAATTACAAATCTTTAATTTTGTTTTTAATTAAATAATTAAAAAAAAGGTGTCATCTTAATAAATAAATAATTGATGAGAATATTAAACAAATTATAAAAATAAGAAAAAACAAGTAACACTAACAAAACCAACAAAAGCTACGGAAAAGAAAGAGAGAGAAGGGAGGGAGGGTGTTTGTTGGCGAAGATTGGTGCGCTCAACGAACGCTTCAACGGCATTATTTCCCGGCCAATAGGGTACTTCGTCTCTTCTCTCTCTTTCATCTCTCAGAGCATTTTACAACTAAAAATCCCCAAATTTCACGTTTTCTAGGGTTAGGGCTCAGATTCCCCAACCATTTTCACCTCGTGAGCAATTTCATTGCTCTCTTGCATTTCTAAATTTGGATTAATTTGTTAAATGTGTTAGGGTTTCGTTGAGTTTCTTTTTTGTTTCCGTACAGATGTGTGATTGAAGAAGAAGCAGTTGAAGCAGAAGAGGCTGAACGTTAGGGGGGGGTGTGTGCGTGAGAGAGAGAGAGAGTGTGGGTGTGATCAGGTCCTCAGGTGAAAGATCTGAGGCTTAAATTTCGATAGTAAGAATAGTAAGAATTGGAAAAGAAACAACAAAATGAGCGCTTCGAGGTTTATTAAGTGCGTCACGGTTGGTGACGGAGCTGTGGGTAAAACTTGCTTGCTGATTTCGTATACCAGCAACACCTTCCCGACGGTGAGTCTCCAATTCTTGAACACTGTTTGGTTTGTGAAATTCAGGGCAATGGCTTTGAGTTTTGTAGGGGGAAAAATGTGTTTGATTTTATGATTGAAAATGTGTTCTCTTTTGCCTTTTGGATTTTGTTTGCTATTGCGGGAAATGTGATTAAGAACATAATTTGATTGATTTTTGTGCGGTGATTGGTTTATTTGGAAAACAAGAGTTGAGAGGAAAGAAAGAGAAAATGCTTAATGTTGGTTAAAGAAAATGAGAGATTGGAGTTCATGACTTATCTTCAGATCAATTAGGTGGAGGCATTGAAAAGATGGGATACTTGTTGTCTGATTTGGATGATAATAAATGCAAAAATTGCGTGGATCCTTTGAGGTTAATTGGTTCAAGATTATTGTTTTGTTTTGTATGGCTTGCGAGTTGGAAATGGTTAATCAATTTTTTTCAAGATTTGGTTTAAATGGTTTTGATTTGGGTTTAGAATTTATGGGGTTGGATTTAATTTGGGGAAGCAAGATGATCTCTCATTAATATATATATTTGGAATCTTATGTTCCCATTTCAAATCCATACCTTTTATAAGATTTTCCAATTTTTATATTTTGTTCGTTTAATGCTTCTCCTGCCAAACAAACCACCAGTCATCTGCAATCATTTTGCTAATGTTTTTTTTTTTTTTTTGTTTCATGTGCAAGTTATGTTAGAAGTCTTGGAAATTGATTTTATGGAATGTGAGACCTTTGTAATTTTCTTTTTGCATTTCGTGGGAAACAGGATTATGTGCCTACTGTTTTCGACAATTTTAGCGCTAATGTGGTTGTCAATGGGAGCACTGTTAACCTGGGGTTGTGGGATACTGCTGGTAGGCTTGCAAAGACTCCTGTTTTCTTTCTATAAGTAACTCTATCATAGATTTTCTTTTTTATCTTTTCTGTTTTCCTTTTTATTTTTTCTTCTTTTTGGGTCTGAATCTATTATTTTCATAAAACAGGGCAGGAGGACTATAATAGATTAAGACCTTTGAGTTATCGTGGGGCAGATGTTTTCATACTGGCATTCTCTCTCATTAGCAAAGCCAGTTATGAAAATGTTTCCAAGAAGGTGATAATTTTGTTGGCCTACACGTCATACTGGTTTTTTTTTTTTTTTTCAAAGAAATGCCACTTTCAGATATACAATCTAAAATGTTCTGAGAATTCTGAATGTGTTGGCTTCTCTTGCAGTGGATTCCAGAGTTGAAGCATTATGCACCTGGTGTCCCAATAGTTCTTGTTGGAACAAAGCTTGGTAAGACTTCTCTCTGATCTTTTCTCTTTTCCTTTTCATATGTTTTATGGGTTGTTCCACAATGGTGATTGTGTATAACTATGTTATGGAATTAATAATCTTGATGTTACATGTATGATCATTGATCTCTGCCATGTTGACATCTTGCTGTGATTTCCTTTTAGTAGTTATTTTGATATAAGATTATCTTGAGCTCATTTCTATATGTAAATGAAGCTGATTGGTGCAATTTCTTATGAGCCAGATCTTCGGGATGATAAGCAATTCTTCATTGACCATCCTGGTGCTGTGCCCATTTCTACTGCTCAAGTAAAGACTAATCACTTTATGTTATGACGGATTGCTCAATTGTTTTGCCTTTCGGTTCATTTCCACAAATTCTGCTCTTTTTGTTTCTAAATGCATAAGTTATTGTTCTACTTCAAGGGAGAGGAGCTGAGGAAGCTGATTGGTGCACCTGCTTATATCGAATGCAGTTCAAAAACACAGCAGGCATATTTATTTATTTTTTGAACAATTTCATGTTTTTTGTATGACACCAAAGACCTTTAAATGATTTGTGGACTCCTAACTGCAGAATGTGAAGGCAGTGTTCGATGCAGCCATAAGGGTTGTTCTTCAACCACCCAAGCAGAAGAAAAAGAAGAGCAAAGCACAGAAGGCTTGCTCTATCTTGTGATCGAATTGGTGTAAAGAGATAAACAGCTGTTTGTCAGCTGTTTGTCTTCCATTTCTCCTCCTCCCTCTCTTCTTCTCTCTTCCCTTTGCTCTTGAAGAAGCTGCGGGCCCTGAGTTAACAGACAGTACTTGGGATCTCTGTGAAGCATCAGGTGGTTTGGTGTTGCTTTCTTGGAATTGTTTTGATCTCTAATTGTTGAATCGCATTACATGGTTGCCCACCTTTACTTAACTACCGGTTTCAATTTGTTTTATGTATTACTAGACTGGAATGTCCCAGTTAGGAAAACGACCTTGCTTTGCATGGACATAGTTATGTTTACTACTTTGTATTGTGCTTTAAAAGCTTGCTATTTGTGTTATGTTATGTGGCTTCTGTTATCTTTTTAACAACATGCTAGTTCTAATGTGCATAATGGATTTTCAAAAGAGTAATGCTATGCACCACACCTTTATCTCATTTTATGCACCACACCTTTATCCCATCTTTATCTCATTTTATTGATGTAGCACTGCAAATCAGCTCCTGAATTTTGTTTTTTATTAAGGGCTATGATCCAAAAATTGATTGGCAGTGCCTAGGGCTGTTAAGTGAGTGAAGCGTCTCGCGAGCAAGCTCGAGCTCGGCTCGCATAAGCTTGGCTCGTGCTCGGCTCGAATATTAAATGAAGCGCTTCATATATACAAATTCTAGCTCGAATATTAAACGAAACAAGCTTGGCTCGACTCGGCTAGGCTCGTGAGCAAGCTCGTATAAGCTCGTGTATATATATATATATATATATATATATATATATATATATATATATATATAAACTAAGTAATAAATAATTAATTATAAATCTCATAATTATTAAAACTTTAAAATTGCATTTATATTTAAGCGTTAGAGAATGAAAAATTCTAGACCCTTCATGATCAAAGAGAGAGAGCAATCATTAAAAAGACCTTGATTCAATTAGAACATATCCAAATGAAAGGAAAGAAGAATCAAGCAGAAACTATTGAGGGAGATTGCGAAAGGTATAAACTATTGAAGAATCAAACAGACCCAAACACTATCACTACCTGTCTGGTGAGTGAGAGTGAGAGAGTGGGAAATGAGAGTTTAGGTGGAAGATCCGTTGTGACTGGTGAGGGGGATTGAGAGAGAAACGTTAAAAAAATATTTTTTTGTAGGGGGCATTGTCCTAATGCAGTTTGAATGCAACATGTTAACTTGTCCCACATTGTTAAGAAAACATCAATCTCCAACTTTGCTTATCTATAAAATGATGCATATCCTCTCTCTTTGAAACCAAATGCCTTGCTGTATTGACTCAGGCTCCATACTCGACTAGTTAGGCTAAGGAAATACTCATATGCAAACTAACTTCTTAAGCCGTTTAAGAGTACTTGAAGTTAAAAAAAAAAAATTAAAACAAAAACATTAAATATAAGAGCCAGCTCGTGAGCTGGTTCGACTTGACTTATTATTAGCTCGAGCTCGATTTTTTTGGCTAGCCCTTGAGCTCGAGCTCGAGTAAAATTTAAACGAGCAAAGCTTGAACAAGGGAAGCTCGCTCAAGCTCGGCTCGTTTACACCCTGCCAGTGCCACATCAACAAATTAGAATAAAAATAAGAGTAATGCTATATACCACACATTTATCTTTTATCTAATTTTGTTGATGTGACACTATCAATCAGCCTAAATAAAATTAGTGAACGTGTTATTGTTGTTCATTATTAATACCCATCTCCATAATAAAACTGAATTGCTTTTAGTAAACTTTAAAGACATGGGAAAGGAACACATAACATATTAAAAACCTTGCTAGAAGGATGAGGAATAAAGCCTTTTTTTTTTTGGTAATTTCTTCATGTTGAGTTGGGTTGAGCTTTTTAATGAATTTTCGATTACTAAGATAAGTAAGGTTAACCACCCCTAGATTTTCCATTTACTTCCGGACGAGTTTGCCAAATCAGCCTAGACTCTAGAGGGCTACTGCACGGTTATTGTAAGTGTAGGCTTCGGTTTGGAAACTTTTGTTATTTGGACGTTGACTCATATGGCTGGGTGAATGCTCAGGGCAGTGAGCCCTTAGATTCTTTAATGCGTTGTGAAGCTCTAAGAAATGATAGAAATTAAGGCTTGTTTGAGAAAGACAATTCTTTTCAGTTCTTTTTTCTCTTTTTTTAGTTGATTTGATACCACTAATACTAACTCAACTCAAAATTTTTCAATTTTATTCAAAATTTTATATTTTTCAAGAGGTGAGTGACGAGTGAACAATCACTCACGCTAGTGTATTATAATATTATTATATTATTAAAAAAATTTGAAAAGTAATATTAAAAAAATAATATTATAAAATACACCAACGTGAGTGAAATTATGATTATCACTACTCATTTTTCAAACAACCCAAACATAATCTCAACTCTTTTTTTTTCTCGATATTCGCAATTTTGAATTCAGTTCAGTAGAATAAAAAAAATCGTAAACCCAAACAAGCTAACAATTTTGCTAGCAATTCAAACTAGGTAAATATGAAAATTTTTATAGGATCAACTTGTCTGAGCAGGTTTCTAATAGTTTGCCCTTTTGCTCAGGCAAGTAGGCCTTATAAGAGCTCTTGTTGCTGCCCCAATATTGCTAGACTCAGGATTCCTAAGAAAATGGGTTGTTTCGTTGGATTGACCTTCGATGCATGACAACATAGATTTGCATCTGTCGCCACCAACGAACACGACTTTTATCATCTTTTGCTTTGTGGAATGAATTCAGTTGCTGGGTTCTACATGATAAGAGGATTGTTTAGATGCCCCCACCAATTGAAGAAGCTGAGTTAAAGCCATGAAGTATGATTGTCTCTCTAGCACTGGAATTAGAAATTAAAAAGTAAGTTGGGTTTTTAATTCAGGTCATAAACTCGGAAGAGTATGTTTGAATTAAGCTGCTGACTGTGAATTAACAGGGCCGCTCGTGAACATGTTAAAGTTGGACTTGGATTAAGTCAGTTTGGGATCGGTTCATTTATTAAAAGCTAAGAGAGCACAATCCCTCTTTCTCTTTCTTATATACACTGTCACGCTCCATATTGCGGGGATATCAAGAGACACATTTCGGGGTGATATATTGCAGTGCAAATTGGCTTGAAAAGAAAATAGTCCAAAAGACGGAAAAGAGAAAGTAGTTTATTGAAACAAACATGAAAGGCATCCTGCATCTCTCTCTCTCTCTCCCTCTAATGATAATTAGCGGTAAGGTTGATGTAGCTCATGGAAAACAACAAAAGTAAATTGATATAAATAATTTGTTGTAAGAGTATTTTGACAATACAAGCAATAATAGCTAACTTATCATTTTAAAAAAATTAAAAGATTAAGCTAGTCACGTGTCCATCCTCTATGGAGGAGAGAAGCCATGCAACCACCCCAACCAGATTGGGGGTGGTTGCGTTGCCACCCCACTTTTTCATTTAGGGTGGCGCCCACACGACTACTCTTTTCTTTTCTTTTCTTTTTTAAACATTTTTTTATATATACAATTTTCACATTTATATCACATCAAACACTTCCAAATAAAAAAACAAGACACCAAAACACCTTAACAAAGATTCTTGAAGCGTTGTTTTCTTGTCATTTCCGAAGTAGAGAAGAAGGTTCAATATGTATGGCAATGGAATTGCAGATTACGGATTCTTGTATCTTTTATGCGAAACTGTAAAAAGAAGGGCGGGCTTTGTTTGTTAAAGCCTTTTTTTTTTTTTTTTCCTTTTGTTTTTTATTTCAAAAACAAAAATACTAACAAAACAACCTAAATCACAACACTCAAAAACATATCCACCTTTATGTCGCATTAGAACACTTATTCAAACAAAAAACACCCTCCAAAAAGCATTAACAAATGGAGAGCTTTTTCGTAAAGATACCTTCCAGGTATATTATATTATACATCAACATAATCTCTAGGGAAAAAAAAAAAAAAAACTATTAAATTTGTAAATAGAACTAATAAAATTCCAAAGTAGAGCACATTATGTTAATGCATGCTGTATTAGTGATGCGACACAGTCAGCATATAGATTTTCCAATTACAAATGGACGCCAACCAAAATTCAGCATTGCATCTGATGAGGAGTATAGCAATAAACCTGATTCGTTGGTTAAAAGAAGGGAGTTCTTTAACCTCTCTCTCAGTCACGCCTTGATGGCCTCGTACTTCTCCCCCACTGCACCACCTTTCTGTTTTTGGAACTGGATGTACCGCATTGTGCTGGCAAGGAAAGCATCCGCAGATGGATCTGGAGAAGTAGAGTCACTTTGCATCTCCGTAGTAATTAATTCCAGCAGGCCCTGGATTGTGGAAACAGTGATCTGGGGATTCCCTTTCTCAAAGAAATAAAGGTACCTGCAAACAAAATGAGAAAAAAATAATCCCAGCTTCAGAAGAAAAAATGTGGAAACACAACTGAGGGGGGGAGGGAAAATCACGGGCAAAACCATTACTTGTTCAGTATCTCAACAAATAGTGTCACCGATCCGGTGCTACCTCGCGCTGCATTGGCCATTTGTTGAGCTGCATTTGCAATTCTCAATGCACGCTTTAGGCAAAGCAGGACTCTGCTTAAAAATTGAAAAATAATAACAAATGTTAATAATAAATTCAGAGGAGCATGATCATTCTTGTAAACAGGATATGTTCATATAATGATGCAAACACATAAGCAGTTTTTTGTTTTTTGTTTTTGTGTGTGTGTGTGTAGGAGTATGTATGGCAACCCACCTCTCTCCGTCTTTCATGTTCTCCTGATCATCAACCCAGAAAAGATGCGAGCACGCATAAACAGCTCTACACTGATCAGGCTTCTTTAAAAGCTTTGCAGAATACTGCAAAACAGGAAAGGTATCATAAGCAGTAGAAATATATTATAAAAGTTAAACAAAGATGATAAAACTCTAGAATTTACCCCCGTGGCCTTGTGCGTTAAAGTATCTCTGTTCTCAATACCAAAGACATGCATTCTCTGAAGAGTCCCTATTATTAAATGTATCGCAGTCACCTGTGCCTTGGAATCCTATTGCAGCAAATAAATGCAAGCAAAAGATCACGAGAAGAAAAAATGGTGTAACAGGACTAGTTCCCAGATTATCCGTCAACTTACTGATATTTCTTCCTCATAAAGAATATATGCTTGGGTGAAAAACTCATAAGCAACAGGTTCTAAATCACAGTCATTCGCAGCCTAACAGAAAACAGAAGAGACGTGCAAGTTAGCAAATGTCTTAGCGTAACTATCCTTCAAATGTTTATAAACCAAACAATTCCATGTACCTCAGCACATTGCAGATATAACCGTAATGAAAGTTCAGGTGCTGGAACAATTAACAGAGCCTCAATAGTCTGAAATAATAAACGGGAAACCTTCAACAAGTACAATAAGATAGAAGAAAGAATAAACTCAAAACTATTGGAGTAGACTTAATATGTTAGCCTCCAAACCATTGTCCACCTAACAACATAGACAAAACGCAAGAAATAGATAACATTTTCATAATAATATTAAAATTAAAAAAAATTAAAAAAATAAAAAATATTTCTTTCGGTAAAAGTTACCTGATTCAAAAGCTGAAAAATTTTCTTTGGCGTAGTTGATGTCTCGTCTCCAAAAGGATTTTCCTCTTGGCCTTGTAACTGCCTAACCAACTACATATTACAGACAACATACAGCTCATAAGTGCAAAAATATAGGTTTTCTTCACAAAATCAAAACAAGCCTTATGGTGCTTAGTATATGATCCAATGTATACAAATGATCCTTGATATGTCCACCATTACCGACGCAAGGCACAAAGTATGAGTAACCATTCTACGTACCCCTTTGGATAAATTACATGATGCATACCCCAAGATGATATCACAACAGCAAATTTTGAAAACTTAAAACTTGTTAGCATTAATATATAACAAACAACCACAAGCTGCAAGAGTTGGACAGGCAGAAACAGACCTTAAGACAAGAGAAAACAAGAGCCGGAACAGTAAATGGTAGACGCTTCGGTCCTCCAGTCAGGATATGCTTCCTCACAATACCAATGATCTGCAATTCACCAGATGGAAATACAGTAAAAAGGTGCTCGCATTCATGAAGAAGCCCTTAAATGAGCACATAATGACGCAGTAGAACTTGCACGTTAAACTTCAACAGGTGGAATAAGCTCAACAGAAGGAAATCTTTGTATCATTCAAAGTACTCTTCAATTGTTCCAAACAAGAAATTAACTTGTCAACGTAACAAAATGAAACAAGACACTAGACTTCAAGCCCAAATTCTAAGATATGACCAGTTACAAGAACATCAAATATAAGAAAGCATAATTTAATGGGAGTAAAAATCCAATATACTTGACAACATTACATTTCTCCAACATTTGTGTTAAAAATCTCTTTCATTTTGGAATGCCCCAACTGATCCACTTGAGAAATAAGATTAAGAATCCAAACATTGTTTATACAAATATGAGAAGCTATCATGCAGGAAAATATTCTACCAAGTAAAATATCTTGAACATTTCTTTTTTTGATAAGTAAAATACCTTGAACATTTCTTCAGGATCATCATTGTAAAGCATCTGAATAAGACGTGCAACAGAATTTTGCTCCTCCTTGAAATCATCCTCGTCAATCTGAAGGTATTTTTTTTTTTAAATGAACAAGCACAAAATTTCAGAAACATTACCAGTAATGCTCATTTTCCAAAAACATATTAGAATGCAAAAGGGAAACAATTAACAAAATAGCTACAAATAAGAACATCTAGCATTACTTGTTGAAGTTACACAATAAGCTTAAAAAACTTTATATCATTTTTTTTATAAGTAACAAAAAAAATGGGTTTAATATCATTAAATAGTAAGAGAATTACAAATTACCTCATCATCAAGAGTCCCATCTAAATCTTTAATAAGACCCTTGACTAATTCAAACAATGCCTCAACCTGTAAACAACAAAAAAGCCACATTATTACAAAGCACACTAAAAGGAGAGGATAAACAATAAATAAAACCATACCTTGTCATCAGTAGAAATACAAGTTTTATTTTTCATAACGCTTTGAATTATCACAGTTGCCATGACTTTGTTTGTTTCATTGTCTAGGTATTCCAAAACACGGGGGTAGTTTGAAAGCTTCAAGGCTGTGACAATGTCATTATATTTCTCAAGTGGAGCACTTAAGAGCGCGACAATCTGTTTTGTTGCTTTGCTGTCTACAATCTTTCCTTTGCCAGAGAGTTTCTTAACACATGCTCCCTGAAAGAAAAAATGGAGACACGGTATTACTTCCAAGCTGAACTTCACTTACAACAATACCCTAGCGTGCCTTGTGAGAAACCCATTAAACAACTTTCATGATAACCAACAGCAAACCAGTGTGTCCCGGCTAAACAAGACACCACTAGATGGACAGATATTACAATATTTCAACTTTGTAAACCTCACTAACCTTTATAATCTCAAAGTACTTACTGTGGCACATTACACTCCACAATCAGCCTTTCATAGTCAAGACGTATCTCTCACCCATTTAAAAGGTAAAACCAAAGGTTCGTTCTCTGTTCTAGTCTGTGTGAGTATTGTTTGCCAGTGCATGCACATGAGTGGTGGCAGTAGCAGTGGAGGATGGGGTAGAGGGCCATGCATACACTTTACATCTCATTTTTCTCTTTATATATATATATAGGGTAGATCTTAACCATTCTTGGGAGGAAAAGAATAGTGAAAATATATAGACCATGTAAAGCCAAGCAAGCATATTATCGGATATTTGTTTACAGCCATTGATGCTAAACAACGCAAACCCAGAAAATTGCATGCATGTGTTAAATCAGCTTGAAGAGGAAGCTTACCAACACTTGATCCGCATAGTCAAGCCGATCAGGGTGGACATGAAGTGTGAATGTAAGAAGAGAAGAATATAAAGTTACAACTCCAATTGTAGGCATGTCAACTTGTGCTTCTATCACCTGCATCAACATATAGCCATTAAATGTTCAACTTCTTGAACTTAACACACACACACACACACACAGAAGTAGATAAAAATGTTGCAAGGTGCATAAAAAAGGTTTAAGTATGGTTCATCTTTTGTCAATCTACTTGGAAATAATTTTTGATAAGTAATATACTTGGAAATAATTTTTGATAAGTAATCTACTTGGAAATAATTGTGCATAGTAAAAGTCAAAAATAAATAAAAAATAGTTAAAATAGTCAATTACCAAATTCAATCTTTGAAATGTTAAATGGGAATATGCAACATTTACCTTCCCTATGGCATTGCTCAATTTCGAAAAAGCTTCCACTTGCAAGAACTCAGGCAACACTTCTGCACTTGAAGCAGCATAGTTTGACAGCCTTTCCATTAACTGGGATAGCACCGTCTTGATGTCGACAGATGGCTGAGAAACACAAGATTACAAAAGGGGGAGAAACAAGAGAACTCAGTAGGACATAAATTGCTGCTTTTAAAATTACTACATAAATTGGTTGGCCAAACAAGGGAAGTATGCCTATTTTGGCAATATCATTGACATGTTTATTCTTTATCAAAATTTTGTGCATCAGTTGAAGTACAGCAAATCAAATCCATTGCAATGCAATATGCACTTGTATCACTAGATGATCTAGGTGCTAAACAGGTCCTGGCCGATGCCCAGCATGTTAAGATCTAGAATCCCAAAACAACCATCATCTCAAATCTCTGAATTCAACAAAGGACCTTGCCTTACAAGATGGGTTAAAAAAAAACATAGGAAAGAGTTCAAGGGTATAAAGTGGGGCCATATCTTGAATGCAGGAGAAGATATGAAAAGAAACTACCCATACCGAGGGAGGCAATTGAAAATGTCCAATCTTGTCAACTTATTACATAAATTCCATGACCAGATTTACAATGGAATTATTGAACACAGAAAATCTTGATCTTAGAAGGATGTTTTTTTAAGTATCTTCAGAAGATCTAAGTATGGCAATCCTTTTAAGTATATATATATAAAAGAAAGAAAAAAAAAGCAACATTAAGACACTTCAACAAGATCTACAAACACCTGTCTACTAAACTGTTATACACCAGAAACAATATAAATAATTTGCAAGTTATACAAAAGCAAAGAAGGTAAATGAGACTGAAAACTGCATACGGTGGCACCTACCTGAAGCTGAGGGCAAGCACTCAACAGTACATCAAGAGTTTGCAAGTGATACTCATCAGGAAAGACTTGGATTATGCAATCCATCAAGTAGAATTGGGCAATCTCATCTTTACAATTGACAACCTGGCAAACAACAATTGAGATGAAGAATCCATCATGAGATGGCTAAAAAATCGAAATCAAGTATCATAAGCCTCAAAAAAGGTACAAGACAAAGCGAAACAGCACAAACCTGCTCTAATACTCTAGGAAGCACAGTATCTTTGTACAAATCAAGGTCAATACCCTCAACCTGGCCGAGAACATGCAGGTTCTTCCCAACCTAATGTAAATCCAAGGTGCACAAAAAGAAGCATTCTATAAGCATACACTGACTAGGTACACAATTTCACTGCAGTGAAATTACCAGATATGGGTTACTCATATTACAAGATCACGTAGCTCGTTCCTTTCTTTCTCCCGTTTCTCCTTTTCCCGGGCAGGTCCCTGCAGACCAGAAAGCCCGACAGCAAGCCTCAACACAGGATCAGCTAAGAGTATGAATGATTCACAAGCACTATAACACCTGCATGACCAGAAATCATGCCCTCATGACACATTTTTTACCTTCATGACATGCACGCATGGTGGTCATTGCTATTTAAGATTTAAGGCACACTTAAGTACTTCAATATTCTAAGTCTTCCAATTCTTCATAAAAGGGCTGGAAACCGATAAGCACAAGAAAAGAAAGAAAGAAAAATACTAACATCTAATGCAAGGTACTATGGTAACTGCGACCAGTAGCCACAACAAAGAAGAAAGAAGGCTACCACTACGAAATTAGAAGGAAACAAAAAAAGTGCTCTATGCCTGATTCAAGTGCCTTGAGATTCATAATTAAAAACAATAAAGAAAATATTGGTTGAAATAAGAAATTAGCGCCTTGAGCTTGAAGAACACAAGCCTTTGTAAGCTAAGCCTTACTGCGTTTTGTGAACCACTAAAATGCAATACACAAAAGCTTCAGCAGTCTTCGAGCCTAAAGCATGCCAAGGCATGCTATTAACGACTTTGATTGTGGTGCCATGCATGTCCAAACACTAGAACAGGTAACAATCAACAGATAATTTAACCAACCTGATGTTGCATCCGCACCCAAAGCTTGTTCATTTCCGTGAAGTTTTGGAGTACAAACTCTACTGCATCCATGACAGTGTCAGCATCTCTGCCAGAGTAAAAAAGAAACCATTCAATTCACAAGCCACTCTACAGGTCAAAAAGCATAGAATACACAAAGGTTTATAGCTCAACCAAAAGAATGCAATGATAAAACATGAATTAGCTAAAATGAGCTAAACTAACCCAATTTTTTTAACAAACTCAGTACTTACTAATTTGATTAATTCTGATTATATAGCATCATAGCATTGATGTTAAAATACCACTCATGACGGCATTCAAGTTCTAATCATCGCAATCAAACCAAAGAAAGGCGGTCAAGAGACTCAAGACCACCAACCTTCAAACCGTCTCGGACCCATCAAGTCTTCCTCCACCCCAATTACAAAATTTGATTTAACCTAAGCCACAGAAACCATCTAATTCCCTTACCCTTCGTACTCGGAACCAATATCAGGTAATTTATCCCTACTGACTTGAGCAAGGTAACTCCTTAAGAAGAGGCCGCGTACAGGATGCTGAATGCCACGGCACATCTCCACAAGGTCTTTGAGCACATCCTTGGCCGGAGCTTCCTTCGATTTGATGTATACAGATCCTACTGTACAGAGTAAATACCTGATGGAGACCACAAAGTCAAAAAATTCAAGACAAAACAAATTATTTTGGTGCTAAAGTTATATACTTGTGTCTGCTTTAAATCAAACGAAGATAGAGAGAAGGGTATGAGCGTAAAAGTCGCTTACAATCTGGGCAAAATGTTACCCGCGTGCTGCACAAGCTCGTAGAGATCGATAATGGAGCAGCCACGGCGAGTCTCTTCCTTGAAGAACATCTCCAGCTTCCTCAACTCATCGAATGCACGCATATCTGAGTATACGCAACAACGCCCCAAACAGACAACCGTAAACGACGACGTTTCGATCCAATATAGAACCAATTTCTAAGTCCTAAAGAGACGGATCGCTGAGAGTGAGAGAGAGAGAGAGAGGGAGAAAGAAAGACTCACAGAGTTCATAGTATTTATGAGGGGAGAGCCTGGAGGTCCGGAGCTCGGAGAGCATCTGAGCGGAGTACTTCAAGGCGTCTCGGAGATTGTTCGAATCCTGAAGAACAATTAAGAGAAATCGGCCGAATTAGGGCTAGAAATGCGAAGATTCTTTCATTTTCTCTCATTTTTCACGGGAAAAAAACTGTGTCATGAATTTACCAGGGCGCGGTGCATGTAGAAGGCGTTCTGCTGGAGACCGGCGATCCCGGCGGCGAGCCATTTCTCTTCGTCTTCGACTCCGTCGGAGATCATTCTCTCTCTCTCTCTCTCTCTCTCTGTGCGTAGAAGTTGCGTTGCGTTTTGACTTGGTTCTGTGCCCAACTGGCCGTCTAATTTTTGGATGGGAGAGATCGGATGGTATTGGGGTTTACGTCCTGATTACGTTGGGACCGTTGGTTAAGCTGGATGCCCATGGCCGTTGGATTGGAAGAATCAATTTGGATATTCGTAAGAACGCAAAATATTAATTATAGTTATCATAATTATGAAATCCTCATGTATCTCAATATTGAATCATTGACCTTTTTAGTTTTTATTTTTATAAAATCATCAAAACATATTCTCTCTTATTTTTCAACTTTTATTAAAATTTAAATTATTGCTGCTTGTATTACATCACCAATAATTATAACAAAACTTAGTAATAAAAAGCATAACTTGTAAATTAGTTTAATGATATTTTATTTTAATATGTGTTAAAATGCTCCCACGATTATGGATTCCAATGATATTTCTCTCTTAATCTGAAATGTTTTTACTAATTTCCCTTTAAAAGAAGCCTTGAATTTAAACAAACCCTCAAAGATGAACATTTGCAGAGTTTAAGGCTTTAGTTACGCGGGCAGAGGCAGGAACAATTAAGGGTTTGGGAGGGGGGATTTTGCCTCAAAATGTTTTTTATAAGATTGTTAAAATCAAATTTTTATACGTTAATTTTTATTTTTTTTATTGTTAATTTCGTCTTTCATATTTAAAATCCTAATTCGGCATGTCCCAAATGAAATTGAGGTCACTACTCACTAGTTCGAATCTCTCTCCCTTCCTATGCGGACATTGTAAAAAAAAAAAAAAAAAAAATCCTAATTTGGCCTCTGTACTGTTACAGGGACTTGGGAGGAATTGTACGAGACTTCAGGACGTATTGCGTAGAAAGCGTGTTGCCAGTTGCCCCCAACCAACCAATTAACCATCCCAACCGTAAATGTTCTTTTTGTAGCCTTTACGAGGAAACTTCCTTCCACTGGTAAATTCGTAGTAATATCTTCCATCAACATCGACATCCATCAAGATTGACCATTCCCACATAAAAGTTTTGGCATTCTACCCTACCACATAAAAAAAATACATTTAAAAACTATATTTATTTTAATTACCGTTTTCTCAAGAGTAATAATATTATAGATCACATTTTTATTCCATCAATATCACACTTTCAACTTGCACTTTCAACTTGCTTATGTGACCGTCCCAATTAACCCGTGTTAAAAATATTATATATATGTATATATATATAAAACATGAGAAAATGAAAATTGGATCACTATATATTAGTAGTATTACTGATTGAAAGAATTGAACCTGTGGTGCACATTGATATACTATCTCCCTACAAAAAGAATAATTCCATTCGACAAACTCTACCCATGTTTCTTTCTGTAACTAATATATCTCGCACAAAATTTGATCCCACCCAGTACAGCTAGAGTTGCTCCAGACTCTTAAAAGCAGGGAACAGTTGAAATGCTGGAAACAACCTCTTCACACTTGCAGCACCGAGAAGAATTAAACAAGCAGGAAATGGGAATCTCCCTCATCAGCTCCTCTCCTCTCCTCATTAGCCAATCATTCCAGAAACATTTCAGACAGTTCAGAACGGCACTGTGAATGGTAATGCGTATATATCAGCCTCTGGCAAATAGCTAGCACGTGGCCAAGGTGTTGAGTTTTGAACATACAAGCCATCAGTGCCAACTTTGTTTCTTTCAACTGCTTGGTTGCCATTCTGCTTTGACTCGAACAGCCATTCCAGATCATCAGATTCAAAACATTCGCTTTGAATAGGAGGTGAAACCCAATTCTGTATTAGGTCTCGAAGGGGAGATGGTAACGAGGAAGATCCACTGCCAGATGCAATTGGTAGTGCGGCTGGTTCAGCCTTGTGAGCAGATATTTTGGATGCTTGGGAGGAAGGGAAGGGCTCTTTGCTGAGCGCTTGGGAGGAAGGGAGGGGCTCTTTGCTGAGCGCTTGGGAGGAAGGGAAGGGCTCCTTGCTGAGCTTGAAAGTGAGTTGTTGGCCCACATTTCCAGAAGTAGAACAGCAATGTTCTCCCGGGTCTCTGCCAGGTCTAGGATCAGATTCATACACCCCTTGAGCAAAGGCAGCCTCAGTCCTTCCCGAGGAAGAGCAAGGCTGTTCCTTGCTGGGTAACACTTCAGGATCTTTGTGCCTTTGCAGAGGCAAGCGGATCCGGAAAACGCTTCCTTTACATAATAAATAATAACAAGTTGAAGAAAGAATATCAGTGTTACTGTGAAGCTAACAAACCCCACAAGTAAACAGCCTTCCCCAGGAAAGGAAGAGGCATAATGACACTCACCAGAATTATGCTTGTCATTAGAGGACAAGCTCTGCTTCTGCCTTTTGTTGCTGTTCAAGGTGCTATCAGATGAGTTCTGGGAACCAACCGGGTGACCATGTTCTTCAGTAAGGCTACTCTTCTCCAGATTTTCTGTTTCATATTTTCTTCTCTTGTGAGGGTCCCCTCCTTTCTGATCTTCTTGGCTCCTTTCCTCCCTGTGCCTTTTCTTGTGTTTGTGCTTCTTATTATCAATTTTTCCAGTTTCTCGGGCCTTCTCCCGAGCCTTCTCCTTCTCTTTCTTCTCCCGCTTTTTCTCTTTCTTCCTTTCTTTTCTGGCCTTCTCTTCTTCCCTTTGGATCTTCAACCATCAGAATCACCATCAATATGGGAACATATTGAAGTGGAGAAGACCATAAAGCAAGCAAGAGCAAAGGTGTAGAGAGAATACAACATGCATAGGTACATAAATAGGTTCTGTTTTCCTCAGATGTGTATTACATAAAATAATTTTGAAGGCAACAGGACCCACAATAATTTTGAAGGCAACAGGACCCACAATTGGGAGGCATTTTAGATCAAACTCAAAGAACGAGCCATCAAGAAAAAAATTATATTCCAACCATAACAAATGGAAAAAGGAGAATTACAAAGTTTGAGCACAAATGTCAGCCAGACATGGCATTCTTACAAACCAGGGAAATAAACTTTAGTCTTAAGAGGGATGAAATAGCTATAACACATTATCCAATAGATCCAGCAGCAGACTAAAAGATTTCTTTCCCTCAAATCACAAAGTTATTTATCAGACACACATTTGTGCTTCAAGACTAAATAATACTTGATAAGCCACTTAGAACTACAACCTAGACCAAATAGTCAGCTGAGTCATCAGCCAATATGCGCTAATGAACCCCTGCAATCTTTCCAAGGCACGTGCAAGAAATTTGCCTCTCACCATTGGTAGAAAACTTAAAATTTAAATCAGAAGAGCCTACTTAGCTTTGCAAGTCTTTTCATCATTAGTCAATTAAGTTCCACCCACTTATCTATGCTTCAAAGGGCAAGATTCACTTTTTTGAAAAACTGAGAATCATGAATCCAAAAGGGGACAACGCGTAAGAGGTTAACCAAACAAGACTTCTCTTCAATTTCTTTCAAAATAGCACACAACATCTCACATGCAAAACTGGTAATAACCAGTCAAACTAGCAATATACCAGTAACAACTAGACACACTAGAAACTAGAAATAAGTCTTGCTAAAAAATTGATCACACCGAATCACCTCTCATACAGAGATCAATTCAATTTCCAGCACATTCAGAGCAGCACACGGCTAAAAATACCAAAATCATGATCTTAATAAGCACAGCCCTTACTTAACCTATAACTCAATTTATCATTTAAACCCCACATATTCATTCGAAGTCCATATGAAATTAATTCAACTGGTTTCCCATACTTACTCAGTTTATCATTTTAAACCCCCATATTCATTCCATGTCTATATAAAAATAAAGCAACCACTCAACTGGCCTCCCTTACTTCACTATCACTGAATTTATCATCTTAAATCCCCATATTCATTCCAAGGTCTATATCAAATTTAAGGCAACAATTCAACTGCTTTCAAGCTCCTTAATCCTTGCTTATTTCACATGTCTGGCATAAATCCAAAATCCAGACCTTCATATTACTAACCATCTTCCTATTTCTTCTGCATCTCCGAGACTCCCTTCTAAACAATATCATCCATCAAAACATTTATCAGTGGGTGAATTTCATCAGAAATTTCTAACGCACAGTTATTTAACCAAACATGCGATATCATCTAAATTCTTGCAATATCAAACCTAATTTTGAAGTTTAACTCACTACATACTTTCCCTTCTTGTACCAATCCATATCCATGAACCCTTTCACCTCAACAACGTGTACAAGACACATTAGAATCCCTAAATTTATTGCTAAAAATTGGCCACACCATGATATTTCTGATACAGTGACCCCTTCAACTTCCAACATAATAACGGCAAATATGCAATGGGCACATAGCTTATAATACC
Source organism: Corylus avellana (assembly GCF_901000735.1). Classification (NCBI taxonomy): domain Eukaryota; kingdom Viridiplantae; phylum Streptophyta; class Magnoliopsida; order Fagales; family Betulaceae; genus Corylus; species Corylus avellana. The sequence continues at coordinate 1,521,750 of NC_081542.1, read as the reverse complement.
AAATCATAATCTTAATAGACAACGCCCTTACTTTAATATCACTTAATTTATCATCTTAAACCCACACTCATTCAAAGCCCATACCATTCAAACGGGTTCAAGGTCAATATTCTTGCAGATTGTCCAAGCTATATAAGCAAGGACAAAATATGGTTAGAGTCCTTAGGGACCTCTTGCATGGTTTAATGTTAAGTGTTCTTCTATATGGGCTATCAGCAAAAACTTTTAATATTCAGAAATGCCTAAAAACTCTAATAACACTGTACAAACAAGCGCAAAGAAACCCAGTTAACATATTAATCGTTCTTGGATACATCATATATTCTTCTTCGCCCCATATTTGTAGTACAACCTATACACAAACCTATCACATATATACATGTTACAAACTCAAACACGATTGCGCGAAGCTGAACGCAAACCTTAATCGAATCGATCAGGGCCTCATCGCGGATCCCATTCTTCACGTACCCAGGAGGAGGGTACGGAAAACACCGAGACATCCTTTTTATTGGTCAATCAAACGGCGAGACCCAGTGCGGGTTTGAGATCTAGAAATTAACTCTCAAACCCTAGCTTCGCTCGAACAAAGTCCGTGAGGGTCTATAGATTAGGGTTTCGATCTTTGGCCTTAGTGGGAAAAGAATCCAAGACACAGATTGCTGCGCGCTAAATCTGCTTTGAAAATGGGTAAAAAAAATTCTAGGGTTTCGGAGAAGGCGACGAAGGAGCCTCAGATCCAAAATCACCAAATGTTGAAGGAAAGAGGGTATTTATAGGGGAGCTTGGATTCTTCTGTGCCAAACAGTCAAAACAAACGCGTTTGGATACGAGTTTGAGATCCGCTGCAACGGCGTCGTGGAAGCTTCCGTTTTATTTACGGAAATTTTTCGGGGCATGTTTGGGAAGCGATACATGGTAGCCCGACTGAGAGCTAAGGCTGGCATGGACAATGAATTTGAATTATAATTAGAATATTCACTTCTTGGAAGGTGTTATGTAGATTCCCTCGGGCACATCGTGGGCTTTCAAGTTCGATTTACACGTGACTCGGAGAGACCCAAATCAACTGCCCCAAATTAGGCCATTCTTAGAGCATTACTTCTCAACCATTTTCTCTCAATTTAAGGAATAAAACTATTTTTTATAAAAAAAAAAACATTTCATAATAAATTTTCTTATTTTTCTCTATTTGAATTAAATATTATTTCTTTCATCATTCCAACCAATTAGAGAAAATAGATAATTATTGAAACATGTGAATAAGAGGAGAGATAATTCATTTTTTATAATTTAATAATGCATTGAGCATCTAGTTTTTCAATACATTGGAAAATACTGTAGATGTCATTTGATGTTGGTTATATTTATGACTTCTGATGCGAGTGTTTTTTTTTAGATTTTTCTTAAACATCAAACAATGATAATGGCCTAATCTGTAAATGATATATTAATCATCAAGAATAAGTACTTGAAAATGCAATGTATGTCTCAATCAATATCCTAAATCACAAGTAGAGGTGAAAATTTGCAATAAACAGCAACAAACAACCTTTTACCGTTATACGAGAGGATACTCAAATCTCGTCTTGCTCGAATAGACTTTTAAATAAAGGCGCTCGCTACAATTTACTCATTTAACTCAATTTCCATCCTATTTCTAGTAGAAAACTTATTTTAGCTGATATGAAATACAAGTGGTCGGTTTCATTTTTTATGATGTTAATTTTTTTATATTTTTTTTACATGTTAATTAGGCGTGGTCTCAGCCAATTGAGCTACTTCTTGGAAACAATGTTAATTATTAACCTAAAATAGTTCTTATATCACTATTTGTCCAAAAAATTCAAGTGATAGAATGAAATAAACTTAATCATTTATTAAATACATTAACATTTTCCATCACATGTGAACTCAAAGTTTCTTTTCATAGGTGAGGCTCAACACATAAAATATTTTAATAAAATAAGAGGTGAAAAATAGAGTTAGGGTTTGAACTCAAGACCTTTGATTATAATACCATGTTAAATTACCAATTGTTCAAGAAATTTAAGTCGATAAGAAAATATAATTTTAATAATTTAATAAATACTTTTAAGATAAATAGTCACATCACTCTAGGTTTTTATGAGTAATTATAAATGGCCTACTTGTATCATATTAAGAATGATGTGTCTATTAAAATCACTATTGGATCAAAACTCAATAATGATCAATCAAAAGCCCAACGGTGATTTTAATAGCCACATTATTCTTAATAAGATACAAGTAAAACACAGTAGGCCTCATAGAATTAATCGGTTTTTATCCTTCAATCATTCTATCTTTTTTATTTGTATATATTATGTTCAGATAATTACAATATGTGGTTTAAACAAATACCCTAAAAGTATAATAATATAAAATTTAAGGACAATAAAAATTCATTTAGAATTAACATTATTATAAAAGAAACAGCAATAGACAATAGTGTTACAATCTAATATCGTTTAAGGAAAGTGTTGTCTCTACTCAAAAAGTCTTAAGTCGATAATAAAAAGTGAATTTAATTAATATAAAATTTAAACTCAAAACTTCTTTTACTAATATCTTGTGATCATGTTAAATTGATAAAAACAAATAAATTCAATAACTTAATTAATATTTTAACATCTCACATAAGGTACATTAAAAAAAAAAAAAAGAAAAAAAAAAGCACTTCACATTGTTCAGAACCATACACGTATACACACTCAACTCAAGAGTCTCACATGACTACACAAGCATTCGGATTGTCGTCGCTGAAGGCGGTGGTGTACTTGACCTCGAAAGAACTGGCACGTGCAAGAGAAGAAGCCTCAGGATCATCCAGCACGTTCCGCACGTAGCCGGGTGGGGCCTTCTTGTCATACGCCCCAGGGGCGTAGGGATGCGGCACCACATCGAACGGGCACGTAGGGCCACAAATCGGCCTTCTTCCCCGTTCGATGTCTGACACGTGCCAACACCTTATTGCGGTCCAAGTACCCGATCACAGTGAGCTTGCTCTGCTTGGGGTCCACCTCCACCTGTGTAACCCCCTTCATGCCTTCCACCGATTTCTTCACCCTCCTCACGCACCCTTCGCAGTCCATTCTCACTTTTATCTCCACCGTCTAATCTCATTAATTACAAACAAAACGTTATTATATATACACTAATAACCTATATATAGTTTTTAAGGATAAACTAATTTGTTCCATTTCATTTGTAAACCCACCAAAAACAAAAAAAATTTGCAAAAGCAAACATTTCTCATTATTATTAGAAATCAAAGCAAAATCTGACTCAAGGCAATTTGTAAATCATATATATCCAAATGGTCACCCCACATTTGTTCCACCACTGTTTCCGCCCGCAAACACTTTCAACGCTTGACTCCACGAATTTTTATTATAATTTCTTTTAGATTATTGAAGTAAAAGTAATGTGACAGTCAAATATAAACAGTTAAAAAAGGTACGTACCTGAAGCTGCTTGCGCTTTTTGAGCTTATTGCTTCGGTGACCGCGGCAGTGCCGGAGACCGGAGACACGATCTAGAAGGCCCATCAAAGTCACTGAGAAGCCAAAAATGGTTCAAACTGATCATTCAAAGAAAATTCCAAAAGAAAAGAGGACAGTAGAAAGGACTTGTTAGATAAAAGTGCGTGGAGGGCGACTCCATTACGGCTATATCTCATATATATATATAAGCCAGATGAGCCGACTCTTTAGTGCGTCTAGGTCTTTCTGGACCGACACGTGTGGTGATACTGGTACACGTGGGGCGACCCAAAAACCAACCGGACCATAAGCTTCTAGTGGTACCTTAGTAGACATAGAGATCTTTCAGTCTTTAGGAAAGATCAGCTAGGGTTGGTTATGGCTGTTAAGGCAATTAGAGCCGTTGATTTGGGCTCGGCTCGGATGATTCTGAAACAAAACAGGTTTTCGTCGCATTCAAAACACTTTTTTAAAATGAACCAGGTCGTATTAGGCTGCTGTCAAACAGCTCTGCTAATCCGACGCCTATGCCATAAAGGTTCCTGGCCCGCGCTTAGAAAAAAAAAAGGGCTTCCAGGCCCACATATGTTTCCTCCGATCCCCAAGCACCCCCACCACCATACAATCAGGAAAGAAATTAGTCGATAATGGTGGAAAATAGTCCTATATCCCCGCTACTCAAGATATCAATCTTTTCTTATATATATATATATATTAAAAGGCCTTCCGTACGTAACGCATGGGCTGAAAGCCTGCAAAGGCAATTAAAGTTAGCTATCGTGCGCACTTAATAGTTACAATTCACTTGAAAGCGTTTCCACCCATTTGGCTCATAATTTTCTTTTTCCTTTTTCTTTTTTTTTGTTTTTTGTTTTTTGGGTTTGTTGTACATGTCCACAGATGGAGAAAATTTAAATAAGTGACATTCGCTTAATAAAATATGGTTCCAACCGATTGAAGTACCTAAACCATAATTTTCATTTTTTAACTGTGGAAAGGATGCTCCTGTTTGCTTCCCTTTCCTGTGTTTTGCAGAAAAGAAAGAGCTTTAGTGCATAACAAAAGCCCACCTCATAAATTGTCTCCTACTGCTTAGGAGAAGCATTATTTCTTGAATTCATCCAAAAATAATGTTTTTCAATAGCACATTTGTATTTTGTAAATGACAGAACAGCAGCTCCGGTGGACTGCTGTGGACAATGAAGCTAGCACCATAAAAGTCAAAGTCCAAATAGAAAAATCTGACAAAGAATTGACCGTTCCTTCATTTCCTTGAAGAAGAAGAAAGATTGGAGGAGCCCACATGTCCTCAATTTGTGACTGAGGAGTGACCGGTGACCCCTAGCCTATAAAAATACGAAACCCGCGTGAGTTTTGGATCTCGTGGCGTCTCCAGAACCTAAGGATTTTCCCAACGGCAAAACTGTTCCGGTGTTCCAATAATGTCGGGGGCACGGTCGGAGTCACGGCTCGAGTCGCTTCCGATGGAGTTGCTGGTATTTGCTTGTTTATCTGTGACCATTCAAATCTCTTGGATATATATATGTTTAATTTCCTTTATTTTTAGAAACTTTGGAAATTTTGACATTATGGGTATACCATCTGAAAGAGTGAAACCTGATATTCTTGTCGGTTTAGCTATATATAGCATGGTTGAGAATTACAAAATTTTAGGACTTTCTAATCATATGCTCTCTTCAGTCTTCAGGTTGCTATATGGGTTTTTTTTTTTTTTTTTTTTTTTCTTCCCCTTTCTGAGTTTCTAATTCCGTTTTGTTTCATGAATTCAAGTTTAAAATAGTTTGCCACTTGCCGCACGACCAACTGAAGCCTGTTTTTCATGTTTCTAAAAGAATTAGAGAAGCTGTAAGTTCATCTCTCTCTCTCTCTCTCTCTGGTGGAGCAATTGTGATTTTGCGTTGATGATGGAATATGGTTCTGTTGATGCTACTGTTGCCAGGTTCAGACTGCAAAGAAAACCCACTTTGACTATACAACTCCGCGGCGTCGGTCTGGTCGTGTGAGCACACCGCCGGCGGAACACTTGCCTTTTCGTAGGTAGTTAATCTCAAACGTTGAAATTATCTTCTATTCTCCTTCATTTACGCTTTGAAATTTATTGATCTTCTTCTGCAGCATGGGAGATGATGGGAAGGGTGTTTTGACGCCAAGCCAAAGTCCCCCGCCGGCACCAAGGCGTCGTCGGCCACGTTCTCGTCTCAATTTCTCCGATCAGCCCCTGAGCGAACCCTTGCCTCTTGATCGAGCTCTATCCTATGAGATTGAGGATGAGTTAAGCCGGGATGTTGCTCAGATTCAACTCGGTTGACTTTGTTTTCTGGTTTCTAAGTGCCACGTCTTCGTCTGTCTCGGTGTATAGTTCCCGTATATGTTTGAAAGAATTGCTTATTCTTTCTTCTTAGCCGGACAAATCGTGTTTCTTCTATAGAAGATAGTTGGAATTTGTTGTAATTTTTTTTTTTTTTACTCCGGTCTCAAGGGCTCCGCTTTATGAGAACTCATTGAGTGGTCTTGCCCTCTCAATATTCGAGCTATCCCTTGAGATCGGAACTTCTTGTAATTTGTGTATAAATGGAAAGGCATTGGCAGGAGGAAATCAAGAAAATACTTTTTTATTTGTTGCATAAAAAATGAAGCGGGTCTAAGAGCGTGAACTACAATGGTGATTTGGCATAACAGCATATATGTTGTAATTTAATTACGGTTAAGATTGAATTTTTTAAAATTTTTCTTAATTTTTTCTTTTTTATTAAAACCTTCTAAAAGTAAGTCAACTTTAAAATTCAATTTTAACCGTCGATCAAATTACAACATACAATGCAAGCCAGATCCTTTGACAACATATATCATTGCATAGCGATATTTAAATAAAAAAAAATGTGTAAGAAATATTTTGGGGGCTGGGGAGACTGAAGCCTCCCAAACCCGCCCTTTGCTAGTTCCTTCTGCCCATGCTTCCAATGGCTTCTTTTTAATCAAAAGCAAAATGCATTTGTGAACAAATCCATCTTTTGTTTATTATTTCTCACTCTTCCTCTCTTTCTTCAACACTTCTCACTTTAGCTTTTGTTAAAGAAACAAAGTCACAACAATTTGGAAAATGAAAGTCACTATCTTTCACCATCTTTAAAGTTTCGGGGATTGTTTTGTCGAAGGGGATTTTCGTCGACGCTAGCCTAAATGGAAAAAGCAAAGAAGCCCCCATTCCCATCAGTGGGGATCCACATGAGTTAGGAATAACAGGCACAAGAAATAAGTTGATGTCTCTGAAATTGTCAATTCCCACAGAGGCTAACCAAGATCCAGCCAGAGAAATCAGTAAGTATCCCCTTCATCCTTCCTTATAAGTAGCCTACAAAGACGAAGCCAGCACCAGAACATAATATCATCCAAAAAAAAAAAAAAAAAAAAAACATGACTACATTGCTCATCAGATAATAACATCTAAACTACTTTTGTTCTTATATGATCTCTATCAATTAGCTCTTGAATCTTAAAAGAATGGCTGCTTCACAATGCTAATTACTTACAGTAAAATAAAATAGAAGTGTGGTGTATAACATTACTCATCTAATTACTTATCAAAAAACAATAACCATATCAGGCAACAAACATATTTTAATCTAGTGAGATAGGTTCGTAACTCATTCATATCTAAAGAACATTCATGATGCTAACTAAAGCAAGAACATAATTTTCTCCAGTGCATTCAATAAATTCTTCTCCTGTATCTGGCTTCAAAAACTAATACAAGCCCCAAACTGAATGAAACAGGGAAGACATAGACAGACACCCAAAACCACTGACAAAAAAAGCAAGTGGCTTTCAGTAAAACCAACTTCTGTAACCCCATTCATCAAGTGTTGTCAGTCCTCTCCAAAGCTGCAACAAAGTGCAAATGTCAGTGGCAGTAGAGCAGTAGAGCCATAAGCATTCTCCTAAACTGAACTGTTAAGAGAGTGAGAGGGGGAACGAGAGAGAGAGAGAGATTACCATCGTATAAAAACATTTATCATTCGCGCTACCGACATTTTATGCTTAATTGGAAAACGTTTTTTCTTTTTCTTTTATCTATTAAAAACAAAAATGGCTTGATTTTCTTTTAATATTTTTTACTTTTTTATTATGATGTGATGTAATTTTATTTTTATTAATGACTTAGGACATTGAAAACAATCAGTATCACCGCCCACCGGCCTTTTTCACATAAAAAGTTTGGCATCTTTTCCAAGAATGAGACATTGGATTGGACCATCATGGATGTTGTGGTTGTGGTTGTGGTTGTGGGAGTTAGCCAAGTAAATTCTTCTACTATTAACTTTTTAAGGTGGTGACATTATGGGAGCCTGAATGGTTATAGCTGGAATCATATAATTAGACGCCCATGGTCGTGAGAATTAGGAAACTTCCACAACAACTTTTTTAGAGTTCATTTTTGCTTTGCCTTTGCATGATTATAACCGGTGGCGGATTTAGGAATTGGAGTTACTAGGGGCGAAAAAAATAATAAAATATAATATAGGTTTTTTTTTTTCTCTCTCTTTATGTATTATATTTTTATTGTAATATGGTAAATATAATAAAAAAATAAATTATATCATAATAATCAAATCAAACTCATCAAATTATCCAAAAAAAAAAATTAACTATTAAAAATCTTCATCTAACGACGTCACAAACACATAATAATTTAAACTAGTTGTGAAATAAACTAAGTACAATTAAATGACTAGTAGTATCTAAAAAAAATGAATACCTTTTAGTGAGCTATTAGTATACGGCTATTTCTTTTAGAAAAGCCCCAAATCTCAAAGCATAAATTACATTAGAAACGATAGTCTACATAAAAATAGACTGGAGTCTAAATTTACCCCCCAAAAAAAAAAAAAAAACCATATTTATCTATAAACTATGACCAAAAACACTATAAAATTCCCCTACTATCTCTTTTTTAATAATAAAACTATTATCTACCTTCTCTCCCCTATTAAAATATAACTTTATTCTCTCTCTCCTTAATAAAAAAAATAGCTTCCTTTCTCCACATTTCTACGTTGATGGCCATTTGAAGGACAAAAAGAAAGCTAGGGGCGCCTTTGTAATTTTATTTACCAGGGCACCCTTAAAATTTTGACTGAAAAATACTTAATGAATTTTTTTAATTTTTTTTTTTTTACCAGGGACGCCCACCCCCATGTAAGTCCGCCACTTATTATAAGATAAAGCTTCTGATCGATTCGGACACATCAACCTCCTCTTTCTCTATCTACATTATATCTTTTTATAAATGCGAAACATTCCTTAACCATAACTTTGTTCCTAATTCTATCTAGGTGCATGTTCTTGAGCTTCCACGCTTTTCGTTTTTTCTTTTAATTACAAACAATTTTTTTTATTTACTTATTTAGTTATTTTTTATAACAAAAACACAAAATTTATCTTATAAAAAAAAGGTTTGCCGAAGTTTTATCTTTCTGTTATGTCATGATGACGAGAGGAAAATCATGACGTGCACTTCAAGTTCAAGGCTTTGTCTATTAATTGATGATTAGATAAAAGAAACGCGATTCTTCCTGCTTGAAGTTGCAAAATTATCGTTTAAGAGCGTGGCAAATGACAATTAATCATTACCAAGATTTTTGCAATTGGTAGGGAAAAATGCTTTCATCCTTTCACCTTTGTCTGTATATATCATATGGTTATGAAAGAAATTTCACTATTTTCTTATCCTTATTTCATTATAATGACATGACATAATATAATTTCATTATGAGAAATCCTACAAAAATAGTAGTTACAATTCACTTGAAAGCGTTTCCACCCATTTGGCTAGTAATTTTCTTTATTTTTTTGTTGACATGTCTACGTAAGAAGGGATGAAAATTTGAACTAATGACATTCGTTTTATAAAACGTGATCTCCAACCGATTTACCTACCTCTTATGACCATAATTTTCATCTTTTAACAGTGGAAAGGATGCTCCTGCTATATTGCTTTCCTTTCCTGTGTATTGCAGAAAAGAAAGAGCTTTAGTGCATGACAAAAGCTCACCTATTGAATTGTCTCCCACTGCTATTAGGAAAAAGCATTATTTCTTGAATTCATCCAAAAATAATGCTTTTCAATAGCACATTTGTATTTTGTAAATGACAGGAACAGCTGCTCCGGTGCACTCTTGTGGACAATGAAGCTAGCACCACAAAAGCCAAAGTCCAAATGGAAAATCTGAGAAAGAATTGACTGTTCCTTCATTTCCTTGTAGAAGAAGAAAGGCTAGAGGAGCCCACATGTCCTCAATTTGTGACTGAGGAGTGACCGGTGACCCCCAGCCTATAAAAATACGAACCCGCGTGAGTTTTGAGTCTCGTGCCTCTCCAGAACCAAAGGATTTTCCTAACAGAAAAAACTGTTCGATCCGGTGTTCCAACAATGTCCCGGGCACGGTCGGAGTCACGCGGGCTAGAGTCGCTTCCGATGGTGTTGCTGGTATTTGCTTGTTTATCTGTAACCATTCAAATCTCTTGGATATATATGTTTAATTTCCTTTATTTTTAGGAACTTTGGAAATTTTGACATTATGGGTATACCATCTGAAAGAGTGAAACCTGATATTCTTGTCGGTTTAGCTATATATATATAGCATGGTTGAGAATTATAAAATTTTAGGACTTTCTAATTATATGCTCTCTTCAGTCTTCAGGTTGCTATATGGGGGTTTTTTTTTTCTTCCCCTTTCTGAGTTTCTAATTTCGTTTTGTTTCATGAATTTAAGGTTAAAATAGTTTGCCACTTGCCCCACGACCAACTGAAGCCTGTTTTTCATGTTTCTAAAAGAATTAGAGAAGCTGTAAGTTCATCTCTCTCTCTCTCTCTCTCTCTCTGTGGTGGAGCAATTGTGATTTTGCGTTGATGATGGAATATGGTTCTGTTGATGCTACTGTTGCCAGGTTCAGACTGCAAAGCAAACCCACTTCAACTATACAACTCCGCCGCGTCGGTCCGGTCGTGTGAGCACACCGCCGGCGGCGCGCCAGCACCAAGTCGTCGTGGGCCACGTTCTCGTCTCAATTTCTCCGATCAGCCCCTGAGCGAACCCTTGCCTCTTGATCGAGCTCTATCCTATGAGATTGAGAATGAGTTAAGCCGGGATGGTGCTCAGATTCAACTCCGTTAGACTCTGTTTTCTGGTTTCTAAGTGCCACGTCTTCGTCTGTCTCGGTGCATATTTCCCGTATATGTTGGAAAGAATTGCTTATTCTTTCTTCTTAGCAGGACAGATCGTTTTTCTTTTATAGTTCTATAGAAGATAGTAGGAATTTGTTGTAATTTTTATTTATTTATTTTTAATCCGGCCTCAAGGGGAGGGAGAAAGGAAGGAGATTCGATCCGATTCCCTTTCAATCGAGCTATCCGTTGAGATCGGATTTTGTTGTAATTTGAGTATAAATGGAAAGGTATTGATAGGAGGAAATGAAGAATATACTTTCTCTTTTTTTTTTTTTCCGATCTAAGAGCATGAAGTACAATGGTAACATATATCGTTGGCCTACAAATTGGTTTATCCGCCATGCGCGTTTAATTCAATCGGTTGGAACTATGCTTAATAAAGTGAAAGTTACTAGTTCGAATCCTCCTCCCGCTCTTGTGTGGACATGTAAAATAAACAAAAAAAATGATAGAAATCATATTTTAGGCGTGAGGTAAAAAAATAAAAATTCAGGAGTAAAAATTTGATTTTAAAAAAATGTTTTAAGAAATATTTTTCCTCACAAGCCCGCCCCTTACTAGTTCTGCCCATGTTCCTAATGGCTTAGCCATTTTCTCTTTTTAATCAAAATGGCTAACCAATCCACTAAAAAGCTCTTTCATCCGATTATGCAAACCAAAAACAAAATGCATTTTTGATGCATTTGTGAACAAATCCATCTTTTGTTTATTATTTCTCACTCTTTTTCTCTTTTCTTCAACATTTTTCTCTTTTGCTTTTGTTAAAGAAACAAAGTCACAACAATTTGGAAAATGAATGTCACTCTCTTTCACTATTTTTTTGCTGAAGGGGATTTTCGTCGACTCTAGCCTAATTGGAAAAAGCAAAGAAGCCCCCAGTCCCATCAGTGGGGAGGATGAGGTCAGACAAGATCGGTGCCGGACATCTATCCACAAGAGGTAGGAATAACAGGCATAAGAAACAAGTAGCTGTCTCCGAACTTGTCAATTCCCACAGATGCTAAAGTTAGTGCAATGAATGTAAACAAATATTGCCATAATCTTGGTGCTTAGCCAAGATCCAAGCAGAGTTATCGGTGAATATCCCCTCCCTTCTTCCATATAAGTAGACTACAAAGACGAAGCCAGCACCAGAACAGAATATCATCCAAAAAAAAAAAAAACATGACTACATTGCTCATCAGAGAACAACATCTAAACTACTTTTGTTCTTATATGATCTCTATCAATTAGCTCTTGAATCTTAAAAGAATGGCTGCTTCACAGTGCCAATTCCTTGCAGTAAAATAAAATAAAAGTACGGTGTAAAGCATTACTCATCTAATTGCTTATCAAAAAGCAATAATCATATCAAGCAACAATAATATTTTAATCTAGTGAGATAGGTACATAACTCATTCGTATCAAGAACATTCATGATGCTAACTAAAGCAAGAGCATAATTTTCTCCAATGCATTCAATAAACTCTTCTCCTGTATCTGGCTTCAAAAACTAATACAAGCCCCAAACCGAATGAAACAGTGAAGACATAGACAGACACCCAAAACACAGACAAAAAAAGTTCACTTGTAACCGCATTCATCAAGTGTTGTCAGTCCTCTCCAAAGCTGCAACAAAGTGCAAATGTCAGTGGCAGTAGAGCCATAAGCATTCTCCTAAACTGAACTGTTAAGAGAGAGAGAGAGAGATTACTATTGTAGTTCAGAAGCTTTTCAATGAGATCAACATGAGTCATGAGCATTCGCCTACAGCAATAACGAACCAGCCCCAGTGCATCAAGAGCATCTCTGCGAACCAAGCAATCAGAAATCAGTACCATCAAGTAATATTCACCACAAAGTTAAGCCTACATTGATCATACTGTCACTTTAACAAATTGGCACAATAATCACCCACAACCATTGATTGCCTTTTTCATAGTTAAACGACACAATATGCGTGCATAGATGACAATCGACAACTCAATCAATAATGAGCTATCTTTCCCAATTGTAGCTTTCTGCAGCCGACTTGTTGGGTACTTTATTTTTTCTCCAGTTTCTCAATTTTCCCCCAAGTTAAAAGCTTAAAGCTCAACCAACAATTTGAAAAACATCATATCATCCAAGAAAGTTATAAGAGTTTCTCACCCTTCAGAATAATCTGATTGGAGAAGGTCAAGATACGTGTCCCACTTGTTTCCAATCACCTAAAGAATTCAGCAAATTGCACGTTTATGAGCCATTGTAGAGGATTAGCGAAGTTAAGTGGTTTTCTGAGCGACAAATTTAGGTGTTATTTCACAATTACATTGAAGTAGTTTTGGAGTATAGGCAATACCTTGCCGCATGTAAAACAACGAACTGGAATGATCATCTTCGATTGCTACCTATGGTTGTTGCTCTGTCACTCGCCCGCCGCCGCTACTGCTCTCTTTCTTCTTTCTGATAAAGAAAAAGCTTTACGGGGAGGACACTTTAGGGTTTCTTATAGGCGTGAATGGTCGCCACGTGGCGTTTAATAATATGAGTAAACCACGACATAAAACCGATGCCTTTTTTTGTTCTTTAAACATGATAATTATGTTGGTCGTGTCCTATGAGTAAACTCATGGTAGGGCAAGCAATTTAACGAATCCGACACAAATACAACTTAGTTTTAGGTACGGGTGGAGGCAGAGTTTAGTATAAGCAATGACCAAAGATTAATAAATTGTGTTGCTAAGGGCCATATGCCCAAAAAAATAAAAATAAAAAATAAAAAATTACCTTATAAATTATTATTTTTCCTTATGAATTGGGGGTGGCCATGGCCTATATGGGCCACCCCATTCCTCTGTCCTTGGTTTTAGTGTTAGGGTTTAGGTTAAATGGGTTCAAGTTTATGACCTGTTTAATAAATGTGTCGTGTTCACATCTGACATAAACGGGTTCATGAATTAACCAAATTCGCAGGTTGTCACGTTTATACATTTTTTTTTTTTTTTTCAAATTTTTTTTTTTATTTTTTAGAGTAAATTTTAAGTTTAACTTAATTTAGGGTTGACAATTTAACTCACGACTCATGAACCCGATACGAACACGGCACGTAATTTTAAGGTTAGAGTTTAGGTTAAACGGGTTCGAATCATAAACGGATCTCGTTTAATAAAGGTGTCGTGTTCGGGTTGACGGGTTAATCGGGTTGACATAAACACGACACATGAACTCATTTTGCCAGCCCTAAGTCTCATGGCTTAGCACTTTTATATGGTTTGATCACTATGCATAAGCTTAATTATGAGTAGACAAGTGGAGATTTGTAAATGAAAATCCAAATACTTAAAAAAGCTACCCTTGGGTATTGTTCACCACCAAAAAAATAAAATGAAATACTTAAAAAAAAAAAAAAAAAAATTGACAAATTATACATGTGAAAATAAACAAGAAGGGAGAGGGAGATCTTTATTGCTGTCCAAGTAAAAAGACTCTGGAGCTGCAAGTAGATATCAGTAAGGAAATCACTCTCGAGACAAATAGAATGCTAGCCGAAAGATAAAGCAAATTGAACTGCCAACAAGGCAGCTGAGCTTCGCCGACATTACCTTCCAGCAAGGGCGGCTTTTTGGACACAACAAAAGTTATATTTTCGTCGTGATCACTGCAATGATTATGTTAGAAGGAAAGTTAAAGGGCTGGGATGGAATCTAATAAGATTAGCACATGTTACACATGAAGAGATAGTCCAGCACGCTCCATTCATCACCACTTTCCTTCTAACATAGCACTATAGCAGTCAAATATAATGCAAATAGCTTCTAAAATTTCACCTACCAATGGATAGGGAAAAGACGAAAAGGTGGATGATAGATATATAATCAATAATTAATCATCCTAATGACTTTTTCTGTATTTATTTCCTTTATATTAAGGAAAGATTTAAGGAGATGAGTGGGAAGTAAATGAGGAAGAACAAGGCAAGGGAATATAACTATATAAGAATAATTTCAACTTCATGAAGGGCTAGCTACTCAAGTAAAGTCCTCTTTCATCCGAATAAGGGTCTCTTTGAGATTGCGTTTGAAGGGCCTAAACATATTTTTAATACTCAAAAAGTCCGTTCGAAGAAAAAAGTATTCGTTTGATAAAAAAATTGAAAGTGCTTTTAAGTATTCAAAAAGCCTAAAATTAGCCAAAACGTACTTTTGACAAAAGCTTAAAAATTAAGTTTTTACCCAAAAGCTCTTTTTGACTTAAAAACTAAATTTCTTAAACGCAATTTTAAACATGTTCTAAATCTTCTCTCACTGCTCTTTATAGATTCTTTTGTTCCTTCCTCTCTTCACAAGGTAATATAGGGGTTTCAAATCCATATTAATAGGACTAAATTGTGAAGAATAAGCTGCTTTTAGGAATCTTGGGATGTTAACAAAGAAAGTGCTAGGTACAATAATCCATCTCCTAACATTCTCTTCTTCTTCTTCTTTTTTTATTTATTTATTTATTTATATTTTTATTTTATTTATTTAAAAAAAAAAAAGTGAACGTGAATGTGCTACATATACAAAAATACTATGAGATTAACACTTGTGAATGTTGTTGGATTTTTTTTTTTTTTAAGGTAAATGTTATTTCTCCACCAATCTTCATTCATATGTTTTAAAATTCATTATTTGATTTTTATACAAACTACATGTATGTCCTACAGATTGAATAATATATTTAAAAAATTGACGGATGAGAGATGAATAAATAGTAGGTCTCCTTTTTTAGGGAACAAATGAAAATGAGAAATATTGCTTATTCTCACTCTCACACTCTCAAATTTATAAATTTTTGACGTGACACTAAAAAATATCATTAAATGTTGAATTCAAAATATCACATTAGATGGTATAAATTTAAAAGTGTTTGTAGCATTTATCAACCGAGTAACAGGACAAACAAATAAAACCTATAAAGATAAGAGAAGGTAGGGACTTTTTTTTTTTTTTTTTTTTTGAGAAAGAGGGTAGGGACTTGAGGTCGCTTAAAAGCATGCACATAATTTTTTTTATTTTTTTTATTTTTTTAATCTGAAATAATAAATCATAACTATCTTCTTCTTCTTTTTAGTTATTGGCTTTTCAAAATTACTTTCTCTTTCGCTTTTTTCTTTGGTCGGCCAAAAGTCTCCAACGAAACTTCCGCGCAAAACCGGAGGGCCAGCAGGAAAGTCCCCAGGACGCACACGGCACACTCATCCAATATTGAATGAAAGAAAAATAATAATAAATTATTAATAAAATAATAATTACTTATCAATCTGGGATTCTGGCAGTAAGCCGCCATATATATATATATATATATATATTAGACCGCCACTCTCTGTTTTTCGACCCAGATTTCCAGCTTTTAATCCAGACAGGAAACTAAGAACAACATTCCAAACGAAAAAAAAAGAAAGAAAAAACTGTTCCGATTTTCGAGGTACACGTATCTGAAGCTGAGCAATGTCGTCCCCCGTAAATTCAGGAAAGAAGAAAGGGGTTCCCGGAACACCAAAGACACCTCGAGATCTAGGTTCTCAGTCGCAGTCACGGCGTAAGTCGGTTCCCAGAGAAATGCTGCAGGTATTAACTAATTATCAATTTACCCTCTTTATCTGTGCAATTACATGAAATCTTGGATAGATCTTCGGATTATGGGTTTCGTTTTTTCAGGTGTGTGGACAGGATGAGCCTGCAAAGGAATCCCCATTATCAGATTTTAAAACGCCGGATCGCTCTCGACAGAACACGCCGGCGACGGAAAACTCGCCTCTTGATGGGTATATTCTTGTCTCAAAACTTAAAAACTTGTGTCCGGCCTCTTTTTGTTTTCTTCTTTGAAATGATGATTTTGTGCAGCAAGAGAAGTGGGAATTTTACTCCAAAAACCCCAGAAGCACCATTGCGTGATCATGGGCCATTTACTCGCCGGTCCATTTATGAGAAGGAACTGCCACGTAAAGCTCTATTCCAAGGACCAGGGTCCCCATGCGAATTCTCCTCTGAATATAAAACTCCAGATCTGTCTCATCAGAAAATGTCTCTTGATAGGTACTCAATTTCTCTTATATTTTTCTTAAATTTAAATAAACAAAGTACTATCCTCCTCTTCAATTTTCATAGGGCTTTATCAACATTATCATTATAACTAGTTAATTTGGAGATTTTGTACTGTTACATTGTCTCAAAGTTAGAGTTGTGTAGTTGTTGGTTTCTATTGGGTGTCTATTTTTCAACTTGAATGCAAATTTCTCCTTGATTAACCCTTTTGAGTTGATCTTCTGCAGCACAAGCGATGGGAAGCCTATTACGGCACCAAGCACACATCCCCAAGAGGCACCAAGGAAGAGCCGTCGCTCTCATAGTCGTCTGCTCAATAACCCCGAGATGCCGCTGCAACCCAGTTCTCTATTCCAATAGCCTGCTTTACCGGCCAGACTCCCCATGCGAATACTCGAATTCCAATCAGCGTGGGGTAAAAGTTTGATCTTAAAAGATTTATAGAGATATTTGGGAGGCTTACTAGAATAAACCTAGCTAGATGATTTCGTTTTCAGGCTTTCCACTGTTTATAGCTTGTTTGTACTCTCTTCTTCTTCTTCTTCTATTCTCCTCTGTTTTCTGTTCCCTTTTATTCAATGTGGAGAAAAGGGAAAAAGGAGGGAACTACAAAGTTGGGTCTTTCCCACTATATATGCTTGTTTCTAAACTCTAATAAGAGTATGTTATTAAGCTTTCAATTTTATATAATTATATATTTATATATATATTTTTTTATTATGAGTGATGTGTGCCATAATATGATTAATATTACTGATATGATATTTAATGCTCTCTATCAAAAAATTTAACATAAGTTAAATGTAATGCAACATATAGCTCTTATAACATTCTTATTTTCCACCGAAATTATTGCAAATCAGTGTAATTACATGGATTAATTTTACATGACCTTGCCACGGACCTCCATGATCAATTTTACATGAATATCCTAAACCTAATATTGAATGCAAAAAAAGTAAATTCGTATCCAATGATCTCTCTCCTTAATCAACCCCATCTTTTAGTAAGCACTTTTTTGGTCTCCACCAACTGGTCATGCGACAAGTAAATTATTAGTAATTTATACAAAAAAGGCTAAATTAATGTTAGTTGTTTACACAAAAAGGAGTAAATTCTCTAGGCCTTTTTTCTTCTTCTTTCCGGTAAAAGGAAAGAAAAGGGAAACTAACAAAACCGTAGGTAGGATCCTTTCTACTATATATATTATATGAAAGCTTTGTTAAAAGCGGCTCATTTTCACAATTAAGTGCGTCTGCTGTCTGGCTAACTTTAGTTACCTTTCTTTTTTTTTTGTAAAACTTTAGTTACCTTTCGGGTAAACTTTGAAGGAAGGAAAAAGAATAATGATGTCTGTGACGACCATCGTGGGCCACTTCCAATTGGCTGATTAAGTTTGTTGAACGACGACCGAGAGTCAACTGAGAAATCACGAGGGTTTTGGCCTGCTGCCATTATTCTCACACGTGTGGTCAAGGGAAAAAGAGGTGGCACGTACGACAAGGATAAACAACTGGCCATTCTTTCGATTCGTACTATCTTCTATAGAAAGAAGTACTATCCCTTCCTTCAAACATATACAGGAAATATAGTACAATTTGCCAGTTTGAAACCGTCATCTGAATCTTTCAAATCTAACACAAATATTAAGTTTCATATGATCACCTTATATATTGAGCTTACAAAATACCAACATGTTTTTACTGAGCTTAAATAGAAGTAAGGTCGCAAATTACAAAACTGCTGTGTAGCCGTGTAGGGACGGAGCCAGCTTTAAATTTTGGGGGACTCAAGGACAAAAAAATTTTGTGGAGGAACTAATTGGCAAAAAATTCCTTAAATTATTATTTTTTTATCGTAATTTTTTTTTTCTTATAATTTGGGGAGACAAGGGCCACTGCCAGTCTCCTCTAAATCCGTCTCTATTGCCGTGCCACAACGACAATACATTACAAAACAACTTCGGTCAAACGACCTTTGACGAAAACATCAACCAGAAGCTCTCGGGAATTATGTACAATAAAATAAATGAGTACTTAAAAGAACTAGCCGTTCTTTCAAACATATACATGTTAATTATACCCACAAACATCATCTGAATCTTTCAAACCTAACACAAATCTCCTAAAATATGTAACCCCAACGAAATTGCATATATACTCCATAAAACCACCCCCCCACCCCCTTACTAATTACTACGTATGATCACCTATACAGACTAAAAACAAAAAAAATACATACACCGACAGGGACGAACATGCGGCACTTAGAAACCAGAAAAGGAAATCAACGAAGTTTATTCCGAGCAACAGCCTGGCATAACTCATCTTCATAGGATAGAGCTTGATCAGAGAAATTGAGACGAGAACGTAGCCGACTACCTTTCCTTGGTGCTGGTGGGGTATGTGGGCATGCCTTCAAAATTCCCTTTCCATCTCCCATGCATGCTGCAGAATAAGATGATTTGATTAAATAATTAAATTTGGGATAAATAGTGATTTAAAATAGTATTAAAAACATTACTCCGTCAATTCATCGCACCCATTTAATTAAAATATTATAGGTGGTGGCAGTGTTGATTAAATTTATCTATTTCTTTTGTTAAGCTCTGAAATAAATGATAATTTAAGAGGATAAATGAAGAAGAAAAAAAGATTTAAGTACCTATGAAGACGCAAGTGATCTGTCGGTGGTGTGGCCGCATGAGAGCGATTCGGAGTTATATAATTAAAGTGGGATTGCCGTGCAAGCACAACCTGGCCGCAGTAGCATATAAACTAAACCATCCATCATCATCACCAACGCAAAAGCATAATTGATCCACAGAGACAGAGAGAGAGAGAGAGAGAGAGAGAGGTGAGCTTACAGCATGGCTAATTGTTTTAGAAACATGAAGAACAGCCCTCAGTTGGTCGTGGTGCAAGTTGCAAATTATTTTAACCTCAAATTCATGAAACAAAAAAGGAATTAGAAGCTCAAAACATACAAATAAAGAAGCATAATAGAATAAATTATCTTAAGAAAAAGTTACTTGTAAAAATGTGTTATATATTAAGAAACTAATAAAGCAAAGGAGTTTAGGACAATCTCTTTTGTCACTTCTAATATTATCTAAAAGCTCAAAACAAATCTTCACAGCTTTCCACAAGCAAAAATTGCCCACCTTTAATTCCCAGAGTAGAGAACTCTTCTGTAACTAAATAAACCAAACACCTATCGTACATAAAACAAGTCAAATAATGCATTAAAGAAACAATCACAGGAAATCAGATTTACTAAATTAGTACGAATAATCTTAAAAATCACATTTTTAACGTACTTTTATCTTTGACGAGCTAAATTGCTAATGTCAATTAGTTTTTGGAGCCTTTGGATCATGAACTATTAAAGAAAAAATAAGTTTATAGTCGTGGGATAAAAATGTAATTTCCAAGCTAAACTTAGAAAGACCTCTATCTTTAAGTTCAAGTTGTCAAATTTATATATTAATTAATAAGTATTTCCCCAATCTGGTATCTCAACTGAAGTTAGCTAAATCGACAAAAATAGATAGTTTTCACTCTTTAACATGGTACCCATAATTTAAAAATTACGAAAGTTACTAAAAATAGAGAAAATTAAAGGAAAACATATATATCCAATAGATTTCAATGATAACAGATAAACAAGAAAATACCAGCAAATCCATTGGAAGCGACTCGAGGCGTGAGTCCGACATGTAGCCTTGAATTGGAGGTCTCTTCGGAGTCGGGACATTGTTGGAACACCGGAAACAGTTTCTCTATTTGAAAAGCCCTTTGGTTATGGAGAGGGTGCCATATTCGACAATCATGTGGGTTGGTAAATATAGTGGGGGTGGGATTTAGTGCAATCATATTATATTTTCCTCTCTCGACTCTCACTGTATTAGTGGCCTATGCTAGTTTTGGAACTGATCGGTCATAATAAAAAGCCCATCTGTTAAGATTTTAATATGGGATGAAGACAATTTTAATAGCGTTGGAAAGCTTATTTAAAGTGTTACAGATTTATATTTCATAAAGATTTTTTAATTCCAACATTTACTGGGTAAAAACGGGCGATCAAGATAATTACAAAAATTGTTCCCGAAGCCTCAGTTAAAGGTCGGTCAATTCCCATCCCACCAAGGTGACTTCCCGAGAGCTTTGGTTGTTGGATCAGTTGATTCTTGTTGACTGAGGTGCTACATCTTGCAAGAACTTGAGGTGTTCGGTCACTAGCCGATCAAAGCTTTATCAACTGAGGGCTTCATAACAAGGCCTCGTTTGAATGCGATTATAAATCGCTTTTCTATTAGGGTTTGAACTTGTTTTTCCCTTTGTCTCGTTGGATAGGAAGGAGGGTTCACGGATTATGTGTCCCCCTTTTGTTATACAAATGTTGTTTAGCCTCCAAACATAAGGGATATTAACAATCTAAGTGATAACGGCCGTCAGATACGATCTCTCTGTCCATCTAGGGCTGGCTGGTTTCGGTCAATTTATAGGGCATACAAATTTAAATAGGCCTGCTTTGGCAGACCAATAGGCTGGGGAGGCTTTGCTTCCACGGAGCTTATACTATTAGGGAGAGGGAGGAGGGCTTTCTAAGAAGGGTTTGGGGCTGTGAACTACAAGTTGGGCCTTTTATTTAATTTATTTTTCAATAGATGAGGCCACAAAAAATGTTACCATGCTGTGTCTTTACCACGTGGAAAAACTATCGAAAAAGGCAATGACTATATCAGGCAACAAAAATATTTTAATCTAGTGAGATAATTATAGGTTCATAACTCATTCGTATCAAGAACATTCATGATGCTAACTAAAGCAAGAACATAATTTTCTCCAATGCATTCAATAAATTCTTCTCCTGTATCTGGCTTCAAAAACTAATACAAGCCCCAAACTGAATGAAACAGTGAAGACATAGACAGACACCCAAAAACACAGACAAAAAAAGTTCACTTGCAACCCCATTCATCAAGTGTTGTCAGTCCTCTCCAAAGCTGCAACAAAGTGCAAATGTCAGTGGCAGTAGAGCCATAAGCATTCTCCTAAACTGAACTGTTAAGAGAGAGAGAGAGAGAGAGAGAGAGAGATTACTGTTGTAATTCAGAAGCTTTTCAATGAGATCAACATGAGTCATGAGCATTCGCCTACAGCAATAACGAACCAACCCCAGTGCATCAAGAGCATCTCTGCCAATCAGAAATCAGTACCATTAAGTAATATTCACCACAAAGTTAAGCCTACATCGATCGTACTGTCACTTTAACAAATTGGCACAATAATCACCCACAACCATGGATGGCCTTTTTCATAGTTAAACGACACAATATGCGTGCATAGATGATAGATGACAATTGACAAGTGTTTGGTGGTTTTGAGTCTATCTCAATCTCAAAATCTAGCTCAAGAAGTAAGGTTTTCTCTCACACTTACAAAGTAACCATCAGCCCCTTTCACAACTGATGTGGGATAACCCCAACAATCTTCCTCTCACACATCAGGCTCTGGATCGGAACAGCGACAACCCATTTCTCCTGTGGACTGTTGGGCCGAGACTTGTTAGTAAACCTGAACTCAGATACCAGTTGTTAACCCAATAAGTGTGGTCTTGTATTCCAAAAGCAAGAGTTGAAACCAAACCCCACAAGGACTTTGAAAAACCAAAGGGGCCCACGTGACTTGATGGTGAAAGTCACACCACAACAAGAAGTTAATCAATAATGAGCTATCTTTCCCAATTGTAGCTTTCTGCAGCCGACTTGTTGGGTACCTTATTTTTTCTCCACTTTTTCAATTTTCCCCCAAGTTAAAAAGCTCAACAATTTGAAAAACATCATATCATCCAAGAAAGATAGAAGAGTTTCTCACCCTTCGGAATAATCTGATTGGAGAAGGTCAAGATACGTGTCCCACTTGTTTCCAATCACCTAAAGAAGACAGCAAGTTGCACGTTTATGAGCCATTGTTCAGCATTAGCGAAGTTAAGGGGTTTTCTGAGCGACAAATTTAGGTGTTATTTCACAATCACATTGAAGTAGTTTTGGAGTATAGCGAATACCTTGCCGCAGGTAAAACAACGAACTGGAATGATCATCTTCGATTGCTGCCTCGGTCTGTTGCTCTGTCACTCGCCAGCCGCCGTTACTGCTCTTTGTCTTCTTTCTGAGGTTTGTTAGCCGCACTGGTGTTTGTCTCAAGGGTTGCAAAGGCAAGAAGGAAAGAAAAGGCCGGATTGGAACAAGGCGCATTTTACATAAAATTTACGGGGAGGACAATTTAGGGTTCGTTTGGTAAACGATTTTGTTTTGGTTTTGGTTTAATACTGTAGCAAAAGGTGATTGATGTGAAAAAAATAAGAATGTTTTTTTTTTTAAAGTGAAAAAGTAAGAATGTTTGGTATAAAAAAATAAAAAAAAATTATTTTGTAGTGATTTTTTTATTTGAATAGTAATAAAAAATAATTAATATGATGTGAAAAAGTGAAAGAATATTAAAAAATAAAAAGGTGAAATGAACAGTACATTGCCAAAACCACAAAAAACCGTTTGTCAAACAAAGCCTTAGGGTTCTTAGAGGCGTGCATGCTCGCCACGTGGCGTTTAATGCTATAACTCTATGAGTAAACCACGACATAATAAAAAACGATTGCGTTTTTATTCTTTAAACATGATAGTTTATATTGTAGCTAGAACTCGTTACTTGTGGTCGGCAATATTATTATTCTAAAGGTAAAAGAGCATTCTTAGCAGTTTTTTCGTTATTTTTTTCTATACTTAAGGATTTAAACTATTTTTTTGTATTCTTATTTTAATATATTTCACAATAGCTTTCATTTATCATTCTTTATATATATATATATATATATATATATAGACATGTCGGCACAAGAGGGGGAGGGGGATTCAAACTAGTGACCTCCGCTTTATTAAGCGTGACCCCAACCGATTAAGCTACCTCTTGGGAACCATTCATTATACTAATTAAATATCATTTATTTACTTTTCTTTATTTTTGTACTTCTTTAATGATTCAGGAGAGAGCAGCATTTTTGTACTTCTTTAATGGCCCTAGAAAGAGAACCTCTGGCCTCTCTCTAGTTTTTCCTCTCCAGTGAGTTCCTTTAGGGAGGAGGAATGGAAGCCATCCCTCCTCCTCCCCTCCCCCCTTCTTTTACTCTTACGCACTTGTTTTTTCTGTTATGTCTCCTGTTTTTTAGTCCTCATCACCAGTTTCAATATATATAGCAGCCACACCACCCCCTCCACCTAGTCGACTCGCCACCTCATCTGGTTGTCGCCTTTTTCTTTGTTCTGGTCGCCTTTGGAGTTTTAGTCTTTTAGATACGGGGTCTGATCTAAGCTATAACTATTCCTTTCAGGCTTGTCAGGCCAACGATGCGCCTCTATCCCGCTTTTTCTAGCCTTTTCACCACCTGTCACCGCACTATTCGTCGCAAAACTGCCACCATGCGCTAGTGTGTGGCCTACATGCGCCGATGTGAGAGCTTCACTCTTTTGCGCACGGTTGTTGCTTCGCCTCCATCGATGTTGTTGTCTACTGGTTTTGTGGTTTTTCTATATTTTAATTTGATTTTTGTAGTTTCTTTGTAACTTGTTTGAATAAGGATCATCTGGACCTTGGGTTGTAGATGTGAATAGTTTTCTGGCTTTCGGGTTAAGGAGGATAAGTTTCGGCATGGGGTTTTCTGCTCCTAAGGGCGAGGAATATGAGTTACGTATGCATTGAGTTGAGTCTGTCTGGTACAAATTTGTTGTTACAACTGAAGATTAGTTATGGGTTAGTGGATATTGATGTAATAGATAAGTCTTGTCAGATTGTTATGTATTTATCTATGACTTGTAATCTAGTAGTTTCGGCTATAATTTTCTCAGAGCTTTCGCCCTGTGATATAAGAGTTTTATACTCGTGATCCTTCATCAATTAATAAGACTTGAATGATTTTCCGTTCACAAAAAAAAAAAAAGAGGGAAAGATAAGCATTTTTAAATTTTTTTTTTATTTTAATAATCATAATGATCGCTACAGTATAACCCTATATTAAAGTCAAAAAAATTGAGAAAAGCTACACACAGCAAACTCCCTAAATGCGCCTTAAATATGAGGATCGCTACAGTGAACCCTCGGGTTCCACTGTAGCGATCCTCATGTTTATGGCTCATTTAGGGAGTTTGCTGTGGGTGACTTTTTGCGATTGTTTTAACATTTTCTCTAAACTTAGGGAAGGGAAGCTCTATGAGCATTCCCAGCAGCTTTCTCGTCATTTTCCTTATATTTAAAGATCCAAACTACTTTTTGTTTTCTTATGTCAAAATACACTCCAATCGCTTCCTTTAATCATTCCTTATATCATTAAAATATTTATTTATTTTTAATTATATTATATATTGGGTTAAATACCAAATACCCCCTGGGGTTTGATAAAGGACCAAATTAGTCAATCCGTTAGTTGACCGTTAGGACTGACACGTGGACCAATCATATGTTGACACGTGGCACCTATTTAGTTTTTTTTAAAAAAAAATTTAAAAAAAATTTAAAAAATGTATTTTTTTTTAGAAAAAAAAATGAAAAATGAAAAAAGAAAATGAAAAAAAAATTGGGGTGGTTCGGCCACGCCCTTGGCTCAGCTGGGGGTGGCCCAGCACGGCCATGGGGTGGCTTGCAGCCACCTATCTAGCCGGATGGGGTGGGGCCAGAACCACCATGGAGCACCGGAGGTGGTAGAAACCACTGATGGCGGGATGGTGGTAGGAACCACCCGAAAATAGCCCGAGAGCCACCCGTTTTTCCTTTCCCAAAAAATAATATACATTTTTAAAAAAAATTAAATTAAAATAGGTGTCGGCGTGTAATCGACGTCGATTGGTTTCACGTGCTCCGATCCTAACAATCAATGCTGAATAATACCAGTCACTATAACCCCGAAAAATCCTGTGATAAAATATAAGCCTGGAGTAAAATAAAGTTATCCAGCCACATGGAAATTATTTGGTATTCATACCCATAATGCTATATGAGGAGGAGAGATGAGAGAGGGTGTGAGCGTAGGAGGAGAGGAGAGGAGAGGGAAAGAAGAGAGAATCGTTTTTTATTTATTTTAATGTCATGGGATTCTTGATAATTGAAGCACAAGCAAATGGATTTATTTGTAGCAATCATAATTTCAAAGGGAGTTCATTTATGAGGTGGGATCTTCCCCAATCTATAATGAGACACATATCCTACTAATAAAATTAATAAAAATATTATTTTAATTTTTTAAAATTAAGAAAAAAAGAAGGGGTGTGCGACCACCTCATTTATTTTAGGTAGGGGTAGCTTGTAATGGCCCGACCAAGGGTGGTAGAACCACCCCGTGGCTACAGTGGATTAAATGGCCCCAATCTTACAAAGGGGGTGGCTTGGGGATAACCTTTTTTTTTTTAATTTTCAACGGCCCTCTCCCAAGGCCATGGGGTGGCTTCGGCCACCCTAGACCGGCCATTGAAGCCACCCCCTACCCAAAATCGTGGTGGCCAGCCACCCCCTTCTTTTTTATTATTTTTTTATTATTAGTATTATTTTTTTTAATTAAAAATAATATTTTATTATTTTTTTTATTAATGGAATATGTGTCCCATTTATGGCCATAGGATTTCTAAGAAAAAATCCTAGCCATGAACTGGATATTCTCGAGTCCATAATGGACTGGAGAGGATCCTGTTCCCATTTAGGAAGTCTGCTGTGAGATTTTTTTACGATTTTTTGGACATATTCCCTAAACTTAGGGAACAAACTACTTATAAGGAGTCTGTTGGGAATGCTCTCTACTGTGAATGCTCTATATCCGACTTTTTTTTTTTTTTTTCTTGTAAATTTGTAAATTGTTTATTCGGAAATGTGAATTAAATGAACTGAACCTCCAATTGGGACACAAGAAAGACTTGTAGCATTACTTGGGCCTAAAAACTCCAATAACTAAAGAAAGTATAAGTACAAATTAGGTTGTACTTATACTTTTGATCCAAATTTAGATGAATCATACTTGAATTTTGATCCAATGGTGATTTTGAAAGCCACATTAGCTTTGAGAGGATAAAAAGATGATAAAAAAATGGTCCATAACATTACTCTAAATTATAAGTTTCATTTATATGTTTTAAACAATAATTAAATTTTGTTGAATTGTTTATTTATTTTATTAATTATATTTTCTAATATTTTTGATCAATTTTTGTTCAACTTTGTTTTTTAATCCTAACCCTCCAAAACTAAAATTCTGGTTCCACCACGTAGAGAAACATCACTATACATTATAAAACCCTTGCAAGAGATCCAAATTTGTTAGTTCTCAAAAAAAAATTTACACACCATAGAATTTAATAGTTTTATGTTTATGTTTTTTTGTTTTTCAACATTATCATATTTTTAATCGGGCCTACAATAATTATTTTCCGCCATTGGTAACAGAGGAGACGTTTTGAAGAGGGGGGGGGGGGGGTTCGTCACCCTTATCTTTTAATGGAAGCCGTCCCCAAGCTGCTTTTTTTTTTTTAGAAAATTATTAACACAGACCAGGTGCCATATCCTATTAAAACATAAAATTTACTCGTCTTTGAAAGAAGGATCCGGCTTATTTTGCTGTAGTTTACACATGCTGTTAAAAGATGAAAGGCTCAGGTCGATTGTTTTGGCTATTTTTTAAAATTAAACTGTGTCGTTTTGGCTAAATGTGGGAAGCAAACGTGTCTCTCTCTTGCTCTTGTGAGTTGACGCCTAAAAGTTTATTTGTAAGCCTAGTATCCTCTTTTTTTAAAAAAAAAAAAAAATTGAATAATAATAAAAAGTAAATGATGCGATATTCAGAGTGAAAAAGTAAGAGTATTTTGATGTTAATTTTTTTATTTTAAAAAAATAGTGCATGAATAATATTGAGACAATAAAATGGTTTGCCAAATACAACCATGATTGTGGAGAAGTCACGATTAGGTAGTATTAAAATCTTTAGATCTCTTTTTTCTTTTTATTTTTTTTCTTCATTTTTAAGCTTAATTTGGACCACAAGAATCTCGTGCTACAAAATAATGGATAAATGCAAAACAAGTCTATATGGTTAGCTTAAATTACAAATAGCTCAATGTCCTATCAAAATGAATTTAGAGGTTCTTGAAATATGCTAAAAATTTATTTAATCCCTCAAATCAAATTCTGTTAAAACTGTTGATGGATTCCATTAAATGCCAACGCCAATAAAAATGACAATATGTCATTTTTAATAATAATAAAAAAAAACTATAAATATATAAAGAGTACAAAATTAATTTTAAAAAAAAAAAAATTGAAAAAAGAAAAGGGATTGCTGCCACCCCATTGGCTGCCCGACCCCTAAGGCTCTGTTTGGTAAATCCCTTTCCCTCCTCTCAATACTATTCACTTCATTTTTAAAATAAAAAAAATAATAAATAAAATTAAAACTTTTTTTTTTTTTTTTAGTTCTATATTATATAATTTACTTTTTACTTCTATTTAAATAAAAATAATAATTACAAAACAAAATTTATTCACTTTTTCATATCACTTTTTTACTTTTTTTTTTTTTTTTTTTTTTATACCATACATTATTATTATTTATTATTATTATTATTATTATTATTTTTACATTAATCCATGGACAAAGAGTTTAACGAGCAAAGCCTAAATCTTGCTACGTTATATCCGACAAACACCCACCAACACTACCCAAGACAAGACATTCCCGTACTCTTAAAATCAACAAAAATCTGGCCGGTGCTAATCCTGATTTTAGGTACGTGTATGCAACAAAAATAATAATATATTTTAAATAAAATAACAATTATTTATGAAGAAATGCTAAAGAGCCCAACTACCACTCCATGGCTCTGGCGTACATAAATAATTAAATACCCACCACTCTCCGATCTCCGACCTAGATCTCCAGCTAGCTTTAATCAAGAACAACATTCCAAACGCATCTGAAGCTGAGAATGTCGTCCCCCGTGAGTTCAGAAAAGAAGAAAAGGGTTCCCGGAACACCAAAGACACCTCAAGATGAGGATTCTCAGTTGAAGTCACGGCGTAAGTCGGTTCCCAGGGACATGCAGCAGGTATTCATTAACTACCCTCTCTATCTCTGCAATTACATGAAATCTTGGATAGATTTTCGGATTATGGGTTTCATTTTTCAGGTGTGTGGACAGGATGAGCCTGCAAAGAAATCCCCCTCAGATTTTAAAACGCTGGATCGCTCTCGACAGAACACGCCGGCAACGGACAACTCGCCTCTTGACAGGTATTTTCTTGTCTCAAAACTTAAACTTGTGTCCTCTTTTCGTTTTCTCCTTTGAAATGATGATCTTGTGCAGCAAGAGAAGTGGGAGTTTTACTCCAAAAACCCCAGTAGCATCATTGCGTGATCATGGGCCACTTACTCGCCGCCAGTCCATTTGTGAGAAGGAGCTGCCACGTAAAGCTCTATTCCCAGGACCAGAGGCAGAGTCCCCATGCGAATCCTCCTCTAAATATAAAACTCCAGATCTGTCTCATCAGAAGATGTCAAGAGGACCCATGACCATACCAGCAACGGAATACAGGCCTCTTGATAGGTACTCAATTTCTGTTATATTTTTCTTTAATTTAAATAAACAAAGTACTATCCTAAATTCCCTTAGATTTTCATGGGCTTTTTATGAGTTTTCCTTATATTTTAGGGAGGAGTATTGTTGCTATAGTACTCTTACAATCTCCTCCCCTTTAATTTAGAGAAAAAAAGTGCTGCGTGGAAAAAACGCTAGCTATATTGTGAACCTCTTCATTTCAAAATAACTAGTTAATTCGGAGATTTTATACTGTTACATTATCTCAAGGTTAAAGTTGTGTAATTGCTTCCTATTTGGCGTCTATTTTTAAACTTCAATGCATATGCATGCTTGCATTATTTTCTCCTTGATTAAAGCCTTTGAGTTGATCTTCTGCAGCACAAGCGATGGGAAGGCTATCAAGGCGCCAAGCACACATCCCCAAGAGGCACCAAGGAAGAGCCATCGCTCTCGTAGTCGTCTGCTCAATAACCCTGAGGCTGACATGGTGATGCAACCCAGATCTCTATTCCAAGAGCCTGCTTTACCAGAGTCCCCATGCGAATCCTCGAATTCCAATCGAGCTCGATCTATCCATCAGCGTGAGTTACACAAGGGCGGAGAATTTTAAAAGATTCATAGGGAAAAAAAAAAAAAAAAAAAAAAAGTATTTGGGGGAGGCTTACTAGAATAAACCTAACTAGATAATTTCGTTTTCTGTTTTTCCATAGCTTGTTTGTAATCTCTAGCTTCTTTTTCTTCTTCTCTTTTATTCGATAACAGAGAAAAGGACAAAATGGGAGTTAGAAGGTGGGTCATTTTTCTTTTTTATAATCAATGGGGGAGGGGAGGTGGGTCTTTTCTATTATGCTTGTTTGTGGTCTCTGTGTGGTATAGTCACGGATGAAAGTATGTAATAATATTTAAGCTTTCAATTTTACATATCTACAGGTTTTATATATTTATATATTTGTAAGTTTTTTATTTTATTGTGATACAGGTCATAATATGATTAGTACCGCGAATATGACACATTTAATTTCTATAAAATAAAATAAAAAGTAAATGTAAGTTGGATGTTTTTATATATATTACAAATAACTTATTGCAAACAGGTGTAATTATATATATATAGATTAATTTTACATTTTTTTTTATTGAAATAGTAATTTTTTAAAAAATAAAAAATAAAAAATACCTCCATGACCGTGCCATGGACCAACTCCATGATCAATGATCATGAATATCCTGATCCAAATATTGAATGCAAAAAAAGTAAATTCTTATCCAATGATCTCTCTCCTTATTCAACCCCCATCTTTTATCAAGCATTTTTTTGGTCTCCACCAACTGGGGTCAGACAAGTAAATTATTAGTAATTTGTACAAAAAAGGCTAAATTACCAATGTTAGTAATCGTTTACCCAAAAGAGGAGTAAATTAATTAATAATAATAATTTATCTCTCTCTCTATGCCTTTTTTCTTCTTCTTCTATCCAGTAGAACAAGGGAAAGAAAAGGGAAACTGACAAAACGTACAGTTGAATCCTTTCTATTATGAAAACTTTGTTAAAAGCGACTCCTTTCCACAACTAAGTGCGCACGTTTTTTTGCTGTCTGGCTTACTTTAGTTAACTGTCGGTTAAACTTTAAAGAAGGCCTGGAAGGAAACATTGATCATCTTCTGGCATTGAGTAGTGCTATGCGGCTGCCAAATTAAGGCACCCTAGCGTTCGCAAAAAATTAAAAATTAATAATAATAAAAAATCTGTTATATATGTTTTTTTAGCCAAATCTCTATGAGTTAATATTTAGGTTCTAATGCGTTAAAACTTGTTTTTGGATTCAAAACTAAAACTTAAGGGTGAAAGGTTAGCTCTTTAGGGATGGTATCACCTAAAAGGGATTCGATCATTCTAAATTTAGTGCTAATGCTTCAATTTTGGTGCTAATACCTCAAATTTAAATTCTCCTTATAACATCTTTCTTCTTCAAAAAATAAAAATAAAAATAAAGGCTAACAATTTTGACAGCCGAAAATCTCTGCTCTCTGGCATTTCATGAGAACGTGCATGGGCCACCTCTCATTGGCTGATTAAGTTCGTTGAAAGACGATATACATACTGCCGTGTGAGCCTCGAGGAGGAGAGTTGACCCAAGTTAGGCTGTATCATTGCTCTTTTACACCACCATTGACGCCGGCCAGCTGATCAGCTTGTTGCCATGTCACAAAAGTCAAATAATCAGAAAACAACAATGTCGGATGACTCGGATTAGCATAGATGTTTCACAGCAGCCAAATACGACTTTCGTTCATTATCAATGCAACTTGTACGTGGCCCAAAACCCAAATTAAAGATTGATCACAAGCATATATATAGATTGGTTTTGGAGTAGGTTTTATTTTTGGAGTGACAAAATTATTTTAATGTCACGGAAAAATGAGAATAGTTTTTACTATTTTGTGTTGAAAAATGCTATGAATTACATGTAGGGATAGTGCGAATTGAAAGAATTAATTAATGGCTATTTCCAATTTCCATCACTGCTTCTGGCGGCCTATTCAAAATTTTAATGAATAAATGGGAACATGCAAAAATGTGGGCAATTTATTTAAGGAGCAGCAATGCTGCATGATTTGATAAGAACCTCCAAAATATACTGCTTTGACAAAAGAATATTAATGGGGAATAATTGATACTTTCTATAGAAGATAGTACGATAGCCAGTCTTTCAATTCGTACTATCTTCTATATATAGAAAGAATTATCCTATGCAGGAAATATATAGTACAATTTACCAGTTTGAAACTATCATCTGAATCTTTCAAACCTAGCACAAATATTAAGTTTCATATCACCTTATTGAGCTTAAAAAATACCAACTCTAGGCTGTCAAGATGTCTTTATTGAACTTAAATACAAGTAAGGTCCCAACCTTAAAAACTACCAACTCTAGCATGGAAGCTCGCACTTGAATTAATTTTGTTTCATTTTTTTCTTTTGGTTTTTCTCCTATTTTTTCACTTTTTAAAATTATTATTGGATTTGTGGAACCTATGAATTTAATATTGATTTTAAAAAGTAGAAGAATAAGAGAATAACTGGATGAAAAAATCAACCAAGTTCAATCTAATCGCAATAGATTGGCTTAACTCATCCTCATATGATAGGGCTCGATCAAGAGGCAAGGATTCACCTAGGAGCTGTGATGCAGCCCAACCCGATATCAGGGACGGAGGGAGGGGGCGATTGGTATTGGCCATGCCCCCCTCCAATTCCTAATTAACAACAACAAAATTTTAAGGTAAAAATAAATAAAAATCAGCCAATGGACTCCTAGCAGTAAATTTGTTTGACTCTTAATTGTCCCTTATCCATAATAGTTTCTGACTCCGTCCCTGCCTGATAAATATAGCAAAAAAAACTTCATGAGAAGTCCCATTTCTATGGAAACACTTTCAAAGGAGGGGATTTCTTACTGCATATTTTCTTTTTTAACATCTTAATTATAGACTCTCGATCAGCATATAATAATATATAGTAGCATTGGTGATAAAGTTTTAGCTCTATGGATGTGCTTCTCGAGATAAGACAATCCACATCCAAGTACTGATGTTCTAGCTCCTTGTACCAACTCACGCCATCCGCAAGTGGTCAATGCAGAATTTGATGACTAGCCGTTGGGCCCTCCACCACGATTACCAGAGAAATCGAGACGAGAACCTGGAGGAAGACGAAGCCTAATGGGTGCTGGTGGGGTAATTGGGCTGCAGAAGAAAGATGATTTCAAATTAAGGTAAATGATGGAGAAAAGAAGATGATTTCAAAGTTAGAGATTAATTAATTACTTCCTTTGAAGAGCCAAGTGTTCTTCTGCCGGCGGTGTACATGTGCTCACACGATCAGAGCGACGCGGAGTTGTGTAATTAAAGTGGTGTTCCCTTGCAATCTCAACCTGGCCACATGATCGAGTGGCATATAAACATATATAACCGTCCATCATCAATGCAAAATCACAATTGCTCCACACACACACACACACACAGAGGTGAACTTACAGCTTTTTTAGTTTTTTCAGAAACATGAGAAACATCACTCAGTTGGTCGTGGTGCAAGTGGCAAAATATTTCGACCTCAAATTCATGAAACAAAAAGGAATTAGAAACTCAAAACATTCAATAAACAGCACACCAAAAAGACAAAAATATAAAAATATAAAAATAAAAATAAAAATGCATATAGCAACCACAAATTAGACACGCATGCAAGTGTTGTGCGCGCGGGTGTTTCTAATTAGAGTGCTGTTATTACAAATTTGTGGACTTATGCAAATTATTGACACTGTTAGGTGATTAATACCTTTGGAGCGTCATAATATAACATGTTGAGACACTACACAACTCAAAAACTTAAACTCATGAGTTTGGACCCAACAATACTATATTAACTACATACACTTCTTATGTATTATCAATGTGAATTATTATATTCTTTTTACACTCACAGATATACTCAACAATCAATCATTTATCTTATGTACATATAGGAGGTTGCTTTAGGATAAATCTCAGAGTGATAGATCGAGTTCCACGTAGACCTTAGAACTGCATGTAGGACCACAAATCAAATCTAAGGAAGTATAACGACTGAAGAAGTCTCCAACGTTGCAGTAGAAGAAGAACTCTTCGAGGAGAAGTCCAGCTTAAAGAGACGTGCAGCAGTGGAATTCTAGCAATAGTACTGGCCATGGAAGTCCTTCTATCCATGGCCACATTTATCTTCCAAGTCTAGTTGTAGTAGTCTTCCATTTATATATATATATATAGTACTATTACATATATATTGAGAATTTGTGGTTTGTTGAAAGGACTTAATAATTCTAGCATATTTCAATTCATTGTGGGTATCTATCCCAGAAGATTGAGATTTGTTGTATTTATTTAGGTTTGTTTTGGTGGTTGCATGTTGGTGCAAATTTCTTTGAAGCAATTTGAGTTCCAGCAGGTTCTGCCGGAGGGATTTTGTACCTTTTGTGTTTTTCTAAAAAAAGTTTATTCATCCAAAAAGAAAATTATGTATTAATTAGTATTTACCCAACCGACAAGAATAGAAGGGTACGTTCACTCTTTGACAATTGACATGGTCGTACCTATCGATAATCTCAAAAATTACCACCAAAGTTTCTAAAAATAAAGGAAAGGAAAACACACACACACACTTGAAGCAATTTGAGTTCCAGCAGGTTCTTGCCGGAGGGATTTTGTACCTTTTGTGTTTTTATAAAAAAAGTTTATTCATCCAAAAAGAAAATTATGTATTAATTAGTATTTACCCAACCGACAAGAATAGAAGGGTACGTTCACTCTTTGACAATTGACATGGTCGTACCTATCGATAATCTCAAAAATTACCACCAAAGTTTCTAAAAATAAAGGAAAGGAAAACACACACACACACGCGCATATATATATATATATATATATATATATATATATATCCAAGAGATAAACAAGCAAATACCAGCAAATCCATTGGAAGCGACTCGAGCCATGCCTCTGACTGTGTCTCCGATATTGTTTGATAAAGAGCAAAGGGTTTGGCTGGGGACAGCTCAGACAAATCAAGACGAGAACCTGGAGGACGACCACCCCTATTTGGTGCTGGTGGGGTACTTGGGCTGCATGCAGAAGATCATCATTTCAAATTAAGATAATTGAAGGAGAAAATAAGACGATTTCAAAGCATATACCATTTGTGCTTAAAGCTTAAAGCTTATTGGAAGAGGTAAATTTAATTACTTAATCAATACTTTAGCACTCTTCCTCACATATGTACTCAAACGCCCTTTTAATAGGTGAGGCCCAACACATCACAAATTATCCCCAAAACTTAAGCGTATAGGAAGAGGTAAATTTAATTACTTAATCAACACTTTAACAAAAATTAACTACCTTAAATGTTCTGCCGACGCTGTGGCCACAGGAGAACGAGTGGGAGTTGTATAATTAAAGTGGGAACGCTTTGCAATCTCAACCTAGCCACATGAGTGCATGGCATATAAACACAACCATCCATCATCATCAACGCAAAATCACAATTGCTCTAGAGAGAGATAGAGAGAGAGGTGAACTTACGGCATTTGTAATTCTTTCAGAAATATGAGAAACATCACTCAGTTGGCTGTGACGCAAGTGGCAAAGTATTTCATCCTCGAATTCATGAAACAAAAACGAATTAGAAACTCAAAACATACAAATAAACAACACACCAAAGAAACAAAAAAACGCATACAGCAACCAAAAATTAGATATGCATGCATGGGTGCATGCAAGTGTTACGCGGGTCTTTCTAATTAGAGTGCTGCCATTACTGCCTTTATTAATTACAAATCTTTTTATAAATTTTTGTGGTATTCTATAATTAGTGAAATAATTAAGTAAAAAATATAATTCTTAATTATTTCAAAAATTATGAACTAACAAGAAAATTATAGTAAAAACTGTAGTACTACGTACATTTTTTTTTGTTTTTTTTGTTTTATTATATATAGACATGAAATTAAAGGTCCTGCAGTCTTCTTCTTCTCTCTTTTTGAACAATGCAGTCTTATGTTTTAATAAAGACTCAACAGCAAAACTATGGTTCCAAATAAGGCCATCAAAATTTCAATAAGCATAATAGAATGATTTAACTTAAGGAGTAAAAGTTTCATAAAAGCAAAGATCTTTAGGACTATCTGTTTTGTAAGTTCTAAATATTATCTAAAAGCTGAAAACAAATATTCACAGCTTTCCACAAGCATAAATTGCCCACCGATCCAGATTTGAAGAGTTGACTAAAAGTCTAAACGAGTCAAAGAATGCGTTAAAGAAATTAACAAGCACAGGGAAATCAGAAGGTTTCACTCTTTGACATGAAAACCACAATCTCAAAATCAGCCAAGTTTCTAAAAATAAAGGAAATGAATAAACATATCCAAGATTTCAATGATTACAGATAAACAAAAAAAAAAAAGAGTTCAGGTAAACAAGCAAATACCAGCAACTCCGGTGGAAGCGACTCAAGCCATGAGTACTCCGACTCACAGTTTTGAACTGGAGTTCTACTCGGAGTCAACGACATTTTACGAATATCGGAACAGCTTCTCTGTTGGGAAAGTCCTTTGATTCCAGAGCCTGAGCAGGCACCAGATCCAAAATCCAGCGGGTGTCTAGTGGGGGGTATTTAGTCCAATCATTGTTGTGTTTGGCAGTCTCTTTGCCCTTTCTTTAATTTATGTTAAATAAAAGAATTAATAATTAATTAAGAGTACCACTTAAACATTATTAATAAAAATAAGGTAAAATCCATTTAACCCTCTTAAATTACGACCTCAATAACAATCTACTCCACAAATTATCTGCGACAATTTACCCTTCAAACTACCAAAACAATGACAATGTACCCCACAATACTAGTAAAGTGACAAAATTACCCTTATATAATTTTTAATAAGACAAAAATACCCATAAAATTTTGAAAAAATAAATAAATAAATTTTAGTATTTTTGTTTTTATTTGAGTAAGGATAATTTCGTCATTTTGTTAAAACTAGGGGTACATTGTCATTATTTTGGTAGTTTTGAGGGTAAATTATCATTAGAGTGGTAGTTTAAGAGGGTTAAGTGAACTTTACTCATTAAAATATAACATCAAAACATTAATTAATCTTCTCATATGTGTACATGGGGGAAGCTTCGTAGGGAAGCTTTATAGAAAGCTTCCTAGCTTCCCTTGTTGCTTTAAAAGCCTGTTTGAAATTGCAGTGAAAAATAGAACTTTTGAATATAGAGCTTTTACCTGTGACCTTTTGTCAAAAGTGCTATTACTGAAAAGCTATTTACATGTTTGGTAATCGCATGTCTTAAGTGCTTTTTTTATGTTACTGATGTTTGGTAACAAAAAAAAAAAAAAAATGCTTTTAGTTGAAAAAATGACAATAAAGGACATGCAATGATTCTTTTTTTCTTTTTTCTTTTTTTAATATAGGCCGAGAAAAAAAAAATCATTATGTGACACCAAATATATGTCATTTTACGTAAAATCATTATATGTTTTTCAATAAAGGCCTAAGGTTGGTAATGAATCTCAGTAATACATTACATATGTCAGTATTTGGTAATACATATGTCAAGATAATCTTCTAGCATTTTTTCAGTCCAAATTACTTTCTTTATATGAGTATCTGCCGTAGCAGCAACGTTGCTTTGACATTTTTTACTCATTTTGTCACACAATAAATAATCTGATAAAATTATAAATAAAAAGTGTGTTAAACACTATTAACAATTAAAAATTTGTTTAAATTGATCAATTGATAGAATGAAAAAAATCATATTTACATAAATAATATTCATGTCCATCAAACAAAAGGGCAATATAAAAAAAAAAATGGAATCAAGTTTTTGCAACCAAAAAAAACATTAAATAATTCACATGAATTAATTATTTTTTATGCCATTGTCACTTTCCCCTTTCATAAATTTCATTTATATATATATATATATATATATATATATAGAGCATGTTTCAGAATCTAAGTGTTGCAAAGGACAAAAAGGTGGTGAGAGAGAGAGATTATATATATAAAATGAAGTTGCTGAAATCAAGTTAGCGTTTTTGCTTAGGAAAAAAAAAATTAATTGCAAAGAAGAAGGCACGACTCGGTGGTGTGAGAGAGAAAGAGAAAGAGATTACAAAATATCTCTGCCAAATCTATCTGGTTCATAGAAAAAAAAAAATAATAATAATAATAATTAATTGTAAAGAAAAGACATGACTAGGTGGTGTGAGAGAGAGAGAAAGTGGTTACAAAATATTTCTGCCAAATCTTTGTGTTCAAACATGTTCTTGTCCTTTCTATTGACAGAAGGGCAAGGCTATCTGACGTGAGAGTGCGACTTTTATTACTTGTTTGTTTTGGAACCTAGCTAGATGATTTCGTTTTCAGGGTTTCCACTGTTTATTGCTTGTTTGTGCTCTCCTCTTCTTCTTCTTCTTATAGCTATAATTACATTCTTTTTTTACACAGAAATTATTGCAAATCATTATAACTCCATGATCAATTTTACATGAATATCCTAAACCAAATATTGAATGCAAACAAAGTAAATTCGTATCCAATGATCTCTCTCCTTATTAAACCCCATCTTTTATTAAGCATTTGTTTGGTCTCCACCAACAGGTCATACGACAAGTAAATTATTAGTAATTTATACAAAAAAAAAAAAACAAAAACAAAAGGCTAAATTAATGTAAGTTGTTTACACAAAAAGGAGTAAATTCTCTAGGCTTTTTTTCGGGATCAGGATCCCCTCTTATTATTGGAAGAATTTGAGATTTTCCAATTTTCAATCTTGGCAGTCCATTTTTATCCAATAGCCCATACAACGCCACGTGTCCCACTTAAATTAAATAATAAAATATTAATTTATCTTTAAAAATTAAAAAAAAAAAAAAAACTAAAATTAAAATCAAATAAAAAAACGGGCTGAATTTCCCCCCTGTGGAGTGGGGCTGGCAACCCCACCTGGACTTATGCCTTTGGTGGTCACACTCCCTTCACTTTTTTTTTTTTTTTTATTTGGCCCTTGAGGGTGGTCCGGCCACCCCCAAGGGGCAGTTGCCAAATAAAAAGAAAAAGAAATTGAAATTTTTTTGGCCCTTGGGATGGCAGGACCACCCCCAAGGGCCATGGGGTGGCTTCGAGACTCAATTGGCCAGCTAACCTAGTTTTTTTTTTTTTATTTGATTTTAATTTTTTTTTTTTTAATTTTCTTTTTAAAAATTAATTAATATTTTTTTATTTAATTTAAGTAGGACACATGGCGTCATATGGACTATTGGATAAAAAAGGACAGTCAAGATTGAAAATTGGAGAATCTCCAATTCTCCCAATAATGGGAGGAGATCCTAATCTCTTTTTTCCTCTTCTATCCAGTAAAAGGAAAGAAAAATGGAAACTAACAAAACTGTAGGTAGGATCCTTTCTACTATATATGAAATGGAAAAATATAATTTAGTTATCTAAACTACCAGCTATTTTTATTTTAACTACATAATGTTCAAAAAATGATAAAATAATCATCCAAACTATCAATCAATGCAATTTGACCACTACGTTAGTCAGTAAAACAAGGTTGTTTTGAAAAAAAAAAAAAAAAAGAGGTAGTAACGTCTAGGGGTGGCTCGCTGGCCACCCATGGCCGGCAGGGTGGTTGGGCAGCCACCACCATATTAGTAATTTATACAAAAAAGGCTAAATTAATGTTAGTTTTTTTTTTTTATATATATATAAGTAAATTAATGTTAGTTGTTTACACAAAAAGGAGTAAATTCTCTAGGCCTTTTTTCTTCTTCTTTCCGGTAAAAGGAAAGAAAAGGGAAACTAACAAAACCGTAGGTAGGATCCTTTCTACTATATATATTATATGAAAGCTTTGTTAAAAGGGGCTCACTTTCACAATTTAGTGCGCACGATTGACTGCTGTCTGGCTAACTTTAGTTACCTTTGGGTTAAACTCTAAAAGAAGGAAAAAGAATGATGATGTCTATGACGACTATCGTGGGCACTTCCCATTGGCTGATTAAGTTCGTTGAACGACGACTGGCTGGATAGCCGGCTGCCTCAAGGGTCGAATATTTTACTTTTTTTGTTTTGTTTTTTTTTTTAATTGAAGAAGAGAGATGTTAAATGGAAATTTAAATTTGAGGTATTAGCACCAAATTTAATGTATTAGCATTAAATTTAAGGTATTAGTACCAAATTTAGGATGATCAAATTGCTTTTGGGTGATACCATCCCTAAAAGGGTTAACCTTCCACCCATAAATTTTAGTTTTAAATCTAAAAACAAGTTTTGAGGCATTAAAAACTAAACATTAATTCATAGAAATTTAACTAACAAAACCAAAAAAATTATTATTATTATTATTATTTTTGATAAACTTCAGTAAGCGCCCTCGAACTTCCAGCCGATTTAACAAGCACCCCCTGAATTACCAAAACTCTCACTTAGGCCCCCTGAACTTTGGTTTGAATGACACTTTGGACCCTTCTATTAGTTTTTAATGTTAAAGTCAAACAATTTGACTTTTTATGTCCATTTTACCCTAAACCAAAACTACGTCATTTTGGGCTCCAAAACTACATCATTTTGAGCTTCAAAACTACATCACCACCCAACCCACAAAGATGTTGTTTTGAGCAAAATATAAAAAAATAAAAATAAAGACCACCAAATCGGGGTGGCTCCAGCCACCCCCTGGCCGGTCTGGGGGTGGTTCGGCCACCCTTAAAAGGCCAAAAAAAAGGGTGGGGATGAGTTGCTTTTTTGGGGGAAAGTGCCCGGGGTGGCTGGTTTGACCACTTCTGGTGGTGGGGGGGGTACCCCTCATAAGAGGCCACCAAAGCAACACCGATCCCCTTCTTCTTCTTCTTTTTTTGGCCTTTTGGGGGTGGCCGGACCACCCCCTTGGCCATGGGGGTGGCTCGACCACCCCCAGATCGGCCAGGGCGCCACCCCCTTGGCCAAAAATGGGGTGGTCCAGCCACCCCATTTTGGCTGAAGCCACCCCGATTTGGTCTTTTCTTTTTCTTTTTTTTTTCTTAAATTTTGCTTTTCTTTTTTTTTAAAAAAAAATTAATGCATAAAACAATGTCGTTTTGGACTGGGTAGGTGTTGTAGTTTTTGGGCACAAAACAGTGTAGTTTTTGGGTGAGGGTAAAATGGGCATAAAAAGTCAAATTATTTGACTTTAATGTTGAAAACTAACAGAATGGTTTAAAGTGAGAGCAAACTAAAGTTTAGGAGGCCTAAATAAAAATTTTGATAATTCAAAAAGTATTTGTCAAATCGACTAAAAGTTTGAGGGCTTTACTTATGTTTTTCTTATTTTTTAAATATATGTCCGATGCAATTTTGCAGCCGCATAGCAGGAGTCGGCTGGATATGATATCCAACTGCCGTATACGTGAGCCTCGAGGGTTTTGGCCTGCTGGCTGCTGCTACCTTGCTGCCATTATTCTCACACGTGTGGTCAGGGGCAAAAGAGGTGGCACGTACGACAAGGAGAAACAACTGGCCATTCTTTTGATTCGTACTATATTGAAAGGATTATCCCGTCTTTCAAACATATACAGGAAATATATATATATATAGTACAATTTACCAGTTTGAAACCATCATCTGAATCTTTCAAATCTAACACAAATATTAAGATCATATGATCACCTTATATATTGAGCTTACAAAATACCAACATGTTTTTACTGAGCTTAAATAGAAGTAAGGTTGCAAATTACAAAATTGCTGTGTAGGGATGGAGCCAACTTTAAATTTAGGAGGACCCAAGGTAAAAAAAATTTGGGAAGGGACCAACTGGCAAAAAATACCTTAAATTATTTTTTTTTTACCTTAAATTATTATATTTTTTTTTTGCCTTAATTTTTTTTTTCTTGTAATTTGGGGGGACCAGGGCCACTACCAGTCTCTTCTAAATAGTAAATTCATCTCTGCTGCCGTGCCACAACTACAACACATTATAGAACAACTTCGGTCGAACGACCTTCGACCAAAACATCGACCAGAAACTCTTGAGAATTATGTACAATAAAATAAATGAGTACTTGAAAGAACTAGCCGTTCTTTCAAACATATACATGTTAATTATATCATCTGAATCTTTCAAACCTAACACAAATCTCCTAAAATATGTAACCCCAACGAAATTGCATAGATACTCCCTATACCCGCCCCCCCCCCCTCTTACTAATTACTACGTATGATCACCTATATATACAGACTAAAAACAAAAAAATACATACACTGACAGGGACGAACATGCGGCACTTAGAAACCAGAAAAGGAAATCAACTAAGTTTATTCCGAGCTAACTCATCTTCATAGGATAGAGCTTGATCAGAGAAATTGAGACGAGAATGTATAGCCGACTACCTTTCCTTGGTGGTGGTGGGGTATGTGGGCATGCCTTCAAAATTCCCTTTCCATCTCCCATGCATGCTGCAGAATAAGATGATTTGATTAAATGATTAAATTTGGGACAAATAGTGATTTAAAATAGTATTAGAAACATTACTCCATCAATTCATTGCACCCCATTTAATTAAAATATTATATATAAGTGGTGGTAGTGTTGATTAAATTTATCGATTTCTTTTGTTAAACTTTTAAAATAAATGATGATTTAAAAGGATAAATGAAGAAGAAAAAAAGATTAAGTACCTATGAAGACACAAGTGATCTGCCGGCAGTGTGGCCACATGAGAGCGATTCGGAGTTTGTATAATTAAAGTGGGATTGCCTGGCCACAGTAGCATATAAACTAAACCATCCATCACCATCATCTACGCAAAAGCATAATTGATCCACAGAGAGAGAGAGAGAGAGAGAGAGAGGTGAGCTTACAGCATTGCTAATTGTTTTAGAAACATGAAGAACAGCCCTCAGTTGGTCGTGGTGCAAGTTGCAAATTATTTTAACCTCAAATTCATGAAACAAAAAAGGAATTAATTAGAAGCTCAAAACATACAAATAAAGAAGCATAATAGAATAAATTATCCTCAGAAAAAGTTACTAGTAAAAATGTGTTATATATTATGAAACTAATAAAGCAAAGAAGTTTAGGACAATCTCTTTTGTCACTTCTAATATTATCTAAAAGCTCAAAACAAATCTTCACAGCTTTCCACAAGCAAAAATTGCCCACCTTTAATTTCCAGAGTAGAGAACTCTTATGTAACTAAATAAAGCAAACACCTATCGTACATAAAACGAGTCAAATAATGCATTAAAAAAATAACCACAGGAAATCAGATTTACTAAATTAGTATGAATAATGTTAAAAATCACATTTTTATCTAATTTTATCTCACTCTACTAACATGCTAAATTGCTAATGTCAATCAGTTTTTGGAGCCTTTGGATCATGAACTATTAAAGAAAAAATAAAGAGTTTATAGGCGTAGGATAAAAAATGTAATTTTTAAGTAAACTTAGAAAGACCTGTGTCTTTAAGTTCAAGTTGTCAAATTTATATATTAATTAATAAGTATTTTCCCAATCTGGTATCTCAACTGAAGATAGCTAAATCGACAAAAATAAATGGTTTTCACTCTTTAACATGGTACCCATAATCTAAAAATTACGAAAGTTTCTAAAAATAGAGGAAATTAAAGAAAAACATATATATCCAATAGATTTCAATGATAACAGATAAACAAGAAAATACCAACAAATCCATTGGAAGCGATTCGAGGCGTGAGTCCGACACGTAGCCTTGAACTGCAGGTCTCTTTGGAGTCGCAACATTGTTGGTGTT
Organism: Corylus avellana; assembly: GCF_901000735.1. NCBI lineage: Eukaryota > Viridiplantae > Streptophyta > Magnoliopsida > Fagales > Betulaceae > Corylus > Corylus avellana. Next base: position 1,477,965 of record NC_081542.1, on the reverse strand, counting down.
AGAAAATTAATCATATTTTCCAAGACTCATGAGATGCGAAAAATACAAAGAATGCGGAATAACAAAGATAAGCAATCACACACGGCACAAAGATTTAAGTAGTTCAACTTTAATAAGCCTCATTCACTGGTGGAGACGACCCGAAAAAAAAAATTCACTATCAAAATATGGAGTACAAAATAGTAGAGAGAAAATCACTCATATTTCAAAGCCCCAATATACACAAATCTTACTATCATACAAGAGAGATTATTCCCAAAATCGAATACAAAAGACAGATGTACAAACTTTTCTTTTACTGGAACAGATGGCGACTAATCTCTATTTTTTTCTCTCACTGCAGCATATTTTTTTTTCTAATCACTTGTTTTTGGCTTCTCCAAAAATTACAAAGAAGAAAAATCGCTGCAACAGCCCTTGTACCCACTCTCTCAAATTCTCTCCTTTTTCTCTACCCTTCGATACTCACAGATATTCACGTTTGGCACACACTAAAACCAAGCTGAAGTATGCCTTTTTTAAGGCTCAAAGTCGGTCAAAGGAAATCCAAAAGCAAGGTGGACTAAAACCTTCTCCAAGTCAATCTCAAACTCCTACACCTAGGAGGACTTAGACAAAGAGTCGGTGAAACAATACTCCGACTACAAAGCCAACTAGGAGAAGCCACCTCACGGGCCCACTAGCAAATGGATGGGTTCATGTCACCCTCAACAGTTGGAACACCAGAAACAGTTTCTCTATTTGGAAAGTCCTTTGGTTATGGAGAGGGCGCCATATCCGACAATCACGTGGGTTGGTAAATATAGTGGGGGTGGGATTTAGTGCAATCATATTATATTTTCCTCTCTCGACTCTCACTGTATTAGTGGCCTATGCTAGTTTTGGAACTGATCGGTCATAATAAAAAGCCCATATGTTAAGATTTTAATATGAGATGAAGACAATTTTAATAGCGTTGGAAAGCTTATTTAAAGTGTTAAATATTTATATTTCACAAATATTTTTTAATTCCAACAATTATCGGGTAAAAAGGGGCAATCAAGATAATTACAAAAATTGTTCCCGAGAACCTCAGTTAAAGGTCAGTCAATTCCCATTCCACCAAGGTGACTGCCCGAGAGCTTTGGCTATTGGATCAATTGATTCTTATCGACCGAGGTACTACATCTTACAAGAACTTGAGGTGTTCAGTCACTAGCCGATCAAAGCTTTATTAACTGAGGGCTTCATAACAAGGCCTCGTTTGAATACGATTATAAATCGATTTTCTATTCGGGTTTGAACTTGGTTTTCCCTTTGTCTCGTTGGATAGGAAGGAGGGTTCATGGATTATGTGTCCCCCTTTTGTTATACAAATGTTGTTTAGCCTCCAAACATAAGGGATATTAACAATCTAAGTGATAACGGCCGTCAGATATGATCTCTGTGTTCATCTAGGGCTGGCTGGTTTCGATCAATTTATAGGGCACATAAATTTAAATAGGCCTGCTTTGGCAGACCTTTAGGCTGGGGAGGCTTTGCTTCCACGGAGCTTATACTATTAGGGAGAGGGAGGAGGAGGGCTTCCTAAGAAGGGTTTGGGGCTGTGAACTACAAGTTGGGCCTTTTATTTAATTTATTTTTCAATAGATGAGGCCACAAAAAATGTTACCATGCGGTGTCTTTACCACGTGGGAAAACTATCGATCAAACTAGTAGTAGTTAATAAGCTATGTGGTGAGTACGGAGGTTCGCGCTCTTATCAATCCTGGTGACAGTCCAGCTGTCAAAAGAGCTGAGGAGGCCAAGTATGAAAATAATGGGGTAATTCTTTCTTCAATTATTATTGATGAGATGAGATTTTTGGAGGATAAATAATGAGTAGTCTCCCTCGAGGAGAATAAGCTGGCGTTAATTTTGCCAGTTGGGTCACAAGAGGGACCCAATGTGGCAGACCCATCAGAGTTGGTGCCAATGGCAGCAAAGGCTGAGTCAGAGTGGGATGAGCGGATGGATGTGTTAAAATTTATTTTAATTAAAGCACGTAACATTAGTCAATGCTTTTTAATTAAAGCCCCAATTATGGTTAAAAAAAAAATGTCCAGCATTGATCATGCTTAATTATCTGTTAATTAGAAGAAACCATATCTATCATAACTTGTAGGAGAAGGGAGTGAGATTTCCTAAAAAAAAAATTTTAATTTGTGATTTTTAAATTCATAAATTTTAGCAATTTATTTTATTTAAGCGTATAAAATAAGTCATATTTCAATATTTAATGAATAAACATGGCTTATTAAATTAATTGAAGTTAATTTTTTCATTAAATGTTAAAACATCATTTATTTTAGACATTTAAATAATTTAAATGGTTAAAATTTTTTTAAAAAAAATTAGAAAATCCCAACCAAGTACCTAGACGTAGGAAAAGTACCTAGAAGATGCAGTTGAGGATCCACGTTCTCTTATTAATACAGAGATGGAGACATGTCCTAAGAAAATGACGGTTAACAGCCTCCAAGAAACTGCAGTGTTATGTTTTGATCGCGACAAATCAAAGCAGCTTGGTAGCTTCCTGTTTTGTAGGTGGTTGATCATGAGACGACCATTATGACTGTGATATCTCTCTGTCGATGATTCGGGGACAATTAAGACATGAGATGAGATATCTTCCTTTGATTAGGGTGGTTAGCCTCGTTTAATGCTAACCTTAATTTTGTTGTCTAAAAGCCACGTGGTAAGTTATGGGACTCAATGATGGGAAATTGCCCAACCAAGTTTCACTTGGAGAAACAGTAAATCTGGATGTATGCCATGAGATTTTTCATCTTCTCGAAATTTTTACAGGTATTCGATTCGTGTGTTGATATTAAAATTCTTTTTGGGCGTGTGTTTATTTTAATGGATCCCAATTTTCTGAAAAGAATTCGAGCAAAAAATTTCAAGAAATCTCGTCCTATTTTAATTACTTTCCATAAATATCTGTTTATGTAAAGAAATAGGAATTAAAGGAAAGTGAGGAGTCCTTTCCATTCTTGATTCCATTAATAATACATAGATTAAGTAGGAAAATCAATAAGGCTAAACCAATTGACCTTTCATTTTCATCTAGTTAGCCAAATGTGTCCTTAAGGGATAGCTCAATCGACTGTGAACTACGCCTAATGAAGCAGAAGTTACTAGTTCGAATCCCACCTCTCCCTTCTCTTGTATGGACATGTAAAAAAAAAAAAAAAAAAAAAAAAAAAGCTCGCCAAATGTTGTTTTAGCGAGTCAGAATGTTAAAATGGGAGCAAATTAAATTGTATCCAACTCAGTTATTTGAAGAAATATTTGGTCAGTTGTTACCTTGTTCATTTACAAAATGGAAAAACAAAACACTTTTTAATTTCTAGCATTGTCATTCCTCTCAATAAACAATAAATAAAAAATAAAAAAAAAATTCTTGAGAAATGTTTGGAATCAAAATCATCTACTTTCTACTTTGAAAGTGGCATTAATTGTAACCTAGCTATCTTTCTCTTTCAATACCATCTCACTAGATCCAATAAATAGGTTGCTCCATAGCCATGCATTGCATTGAACACAGAAAGCCTTGCTTCCTCTTCTTCCCCCAAATAAGCTCCATAAAATATACTCATAATACCATGAAGTCTTCCTCTCAAAAACCTCTTTCTTCTTCCTCAAACATTGTTTTCTCCATCACCATTTTCATCATTTCCCTTAACACTGCAGGCAGTGCTGCAACAATGCCTAAGAATGAACCAGTTCCTGCAGTAATAGTCTTTGGAGATTCAATAGTGGATCCGGGCAATAACAACAACATTGACAGCCTCATCAAATGCAATTTCCCACCATATGGAAGGGATTTCATAGGAGGCCAACCAACTGGAAGGTTTAGCGATGGAAGGGTCCCCTCAGACCTCATAGGTAGTGTTTGAACATTTGCATTTGCTGCTGCTAATCATATATATATATTAAAAAAAAACGATTACACTGATTAAATTAAACAAATTTTCAGCTGAATTATTTGGTGTAAAGAAGTTGTTGCCGGCTTATCTTGATCCGAATCTGCAGCTTCAAGACCTCCTTACTGGTGTAAGTTTTGCTTCTGGAGGTGCAGGATATGATCCCCTTACTGCTAAAATAGTGGTAATTAACTAATTATAACCCTCCTTTTTTTTTTTTTCTCTTTTAAATTCTAATCTCTTAAATATTTTAATAGTTACTTTTGATTCATTTCAATAATCAGTCTGTCCTTTCACTATCGGATCAAGTAGAAATGTTCAAAGATTACATAAAGAAGATAAAGACAGCAGTAGGAGAAGACAGAACAGCAACTCTGTTGTCAAAAGGTATATTCATAGTGTGCACAGGGAGCGACGACATTGCCAATACTTATTTCTCCACACCGTCCAGGAGTGCACATTATGATATCCCTGGATATATTGATCTAATGGTTACATCAGCAGCAAGTTTCTTTCAAGTATGTTTCTAATTAAACACACAAATGATTGCATTACTGATATTTGATCATTTGACAAACTTGTTTGTTAGAACAGATTTTCTCATGCCGGAATACCAATCGAAAGCGCCTACAAGACTATAAAAGAGGAGAAAAATAAGCAAATGAGTTTGCCGGTATGGGCCGGCGGAAATGTCTCGGATGTATAAGTTTTAAACAAAAAGATTGACAAGTTTTTTGCTGATTAATTAGATCCATGTTGAAACTTTATGGAATATGACATCTAAACAAACAATTTTAAAAATATGAAGTTAAAGAATTTTTCTTCTTAAAGTTGTGAGTGGCTTTTATACCTTTTTTTTTTTTTTTTTTTTTTTTGATGAGTACTTTCTTGATGTTTATTAGGGATTAAAAAATAAAATAAAATTGGCAGGAACTTTATGGACTGGGAGCAAGAAGGATAGGAGTACTAAGCATACCATCAATAGGGTGTGTGCCATCACAGAGAACACTGGATGGAGGCATAGAGAGAGGGTGTTTTGAGTCTGCCAACCAAGCAGCAATTCTTTTCAATTCAAAGCTCTCCTCCCAAATGGATTCCCTCAATCGAAGGCTTCCAGACGCTAGGCTTGTCTACCTTGATGTCTATAACCCCTTGCTTGCCCTTATCCAAAACCCTGCCCAATATGGTAATCATCATCACCACCTTAACATGATGTTTGAAGAGTGTTAAAATATGAAAGTACTAACTGAATGATTAAATCAATCAATTGTAAATATAGGTAGGTTTTTACATCTTTTCTTGATCCTTGGTTTTATGATTCAGGATTTGAAGTGGCGAACAAAGGATGCTGTGGCACAGGGAACATAGAAGTCAGCATTCTATGCAACCACTTTTCACCAAATACATGTTCTGATGCCTCTAAATATATCTTTTGGGACAGTTACCACCCCTCAGAGCAAGCTTATAAGATCCTCACCCCTCTAATCATAAATAAGCACATAAATGAATTCTTCTGAGGGCCGTTCCTAGTTCTCTTTTGGTTATGTAATAATGATGTGCTTCATTTCAAGATGTCATGAATCTATTGTATTATATAACAAATGATTATATATATATATATATTCGCGTGTTAGATTCAAGTTGTGCTGAAACACTCAACTTATTTAATTAAATGTGTCATATTCCTCAACCTTAATCTGCTAATTTCATATTAAGTTTGTGACGAGTTTACATATCCGTTCAGCCCTAACTGTGTAACCCTAAAACAATATGCCGAAATATCTTCATCCAGACTGTCTCGTTCCGATAGAAATATTGAAAGGAACAATGAAACTTAATTGTTAATTTGGTGCAAGTTCAGTAGGTTATTATTGTACTCAAATTAGAACTATTATATATCCACAAACTCGGCAGTATCTCTCTAGTACATGTCAACGGATTTTATACATGAGGATAATTGTTTACTATAAATTTTTGTTATGTTATGCTCCTGTCATGTGCTTTGGCTGTATGTGGCAGTAGCATTTGTCAGGCAAGATTTCCTTCCACTTTCTTTAGTGTAAAAGGACATACAACTGAAGTGACGACGCCCTCTAAGATAGGAAACCCAAAATACAGTTGGGAGGTCACTTAAATAATACATTTCCAAATAAACATAAAGATAGCCATAGATAATGACTAATAACAACTCTCAAGAAAGTGCAATCAACATCTGACAAGAACCAAGTTCCATTGATGCCAACATCTTAACTTCTGCTCATTGAAATAACCAGATGCATTGGTAAAAGTTTGCATAAAACTAAATTTAATTAAAAGTTGATGAAACAATTACAAAATTAAGTTCAAATCTTGCTTCTTTTTCTTTTCTGCAAGGGGAATATAAATGGGAACATGCAACACCAGCAAGATTTGATAAGAACAGATCCTCCAAAATCATACTGCTTTGACCAAAAATAAATAAATAAATACTAGGGAACAGTTGATACTTCATACAAGCAATAGTACCAATTGTCCTGCTAAGGAGAAAGAACAAGCCATTCTTTCAAACATATATAGGAAATATACAAGTAACCAGCTTGAAATATGTTATTCCCAAAACCATCACCTAAATCTTTCAACCCTAACACAAAATCTTAAGTTTCATATCACCTAAAATTGCCCCAGAAAATCTACAAAATTGCACACTCCCTACCCTGACTATGACCACCTATAGAGACTGGAAACAAACTATACACAGAGGAACATAAGGCGATAAGAAACAAGGAAAAAGAAATCATCGAAGTTTATTCTGAGCAACAGCATGGCATAACTCATCCTCATAGAATAGAACTCGATTAGAAGCCAAGGATTTGCACAGGGGCTTTGGTAAAGCGGATGGAACCATACATCTCGAAGGAAAAGCTGATTCTGGGAATAGAACAGCTGCAACTTGCCGCACCTCAGAGAATTTGAGACGAGAAGGTGGCCGAGGACCATGCCTTGGTGCTTTTGGGGTATGTGGGCTAGGTAACCAAATACCCTTTCCATCTCCCCTGCTGCAAAGGATAATTTCGAATGGTAAATATAAGGGGGGGAAAATATAGAAGCATTAAAAGTAGAAATTGGATACCAAACAGAAAACAAGGATACAACTTTAAGTTTGAGATAACTACCTAAGAAAAGGCCAGTGTTCTGTTGGCCGTGGGGTCATTGCTCTTAACATCTCTTGTCGAGAGCGATCAGGAGTAGTATAATTAAAGTGGAATTGCCTTGCAAGCACAACCTGCCCACAATAGTATAAATAGAAACATCCATCTTCAACACAAAATCACAATTGACCCACATATAAACACATTCCAGAGAGAGAGAGGGATTAACTTACAGCTTTTCTAATTCTTTGAGAAACATGAAAAACAGCCCTCAGTTGGTCGTGGTGCAAGTGGCAAAGTATTTTAACCTCGAATACATGAAACAAACAGGAATTAGTGACTCAAAACAAACACAAAAAAATGCATATAGCAAACAGAAACTAGATATGCATTATGGCAGCATGCATTCAAAAATAGATACACATACCCCAACTAACATATAACACAAAGATTTGTGCAAGTGTCATGTGCCTGTTTATAATTTATGGACATGGGATTAAAGGTCCAGTCTTATGTTTTGGAAAGAATAAAAAGAAAAAATATGGTTATATGGCTATTTAAGTAAGAAGCACAATGGAATAATTTATATTCAGAAGTACATTACTGCTAAAACTGGATTCTGTTACAAAACTATAAAGCAAAACACTTAAAGGAGTATCTGGTTTAAGTAATTTCCAATATTCTAACAAGCTCAAATCAAATCTTCACACCAATTCACGAGCAAAAATTGCCCAACTATCCATATTTAAGACCTTATGTGACTAAAGCATACATTCAGTGGCAGTGAGGAAAACACATGAAACGAGTAAAAGAATGCATCAAGCAAACCACAGGAAGTCAGCTTACTCAACTTCCTAAGAAAGTGTATGTAATACCACATGATACTGGTAAAGCTAAAATGATCATGCATAACTCTCAACCTTGAAACAAATTCTAAGAAAAAGACCCAGATATTAAACCTCCACGGCTCCACCTTTCATCATTCTACTTGCATGACATCTATATACCTCCCTTCTTCGGTTTAATTTCACAATTTCATAATTCTCAACCATGTGATAGACTATGTATTAACTATTGCCCCAATAAACAGCGCTTTATATGGTAATAACCAATCCATGCTCAAGAAGAATAATAAAAAGTTGGAATCTTTAACATGGCAACTACACTGCTTAGATAGCCCACCAAAAGATGGAAGGAAAGGGTTGTACGCTATCCCATCCCCTTTTGTGGGTTTCTCAGCTCACAAATCAGCCACTGTCCTTTGATGGCCCTCCGCATCAACAAAATCTCAAAATCCTAATTTCTAAACATAAAATGAAAGAAAAATATATTCAAGATTACATGATTACAGATAAACAAGCAAGTTCTAACTACAACAGATGTATAAAGTATACCAGCAAATCCATTGGAAGCAACTCAAGCCGGGACTCAGACTCACAATCTTCAACTCGAGGTGTCTTTGGTGTTCCCAGGAAATAGTTCTGCTTAACCAAATTCACCGGCGACAACATCAAAGGGCTTCTATCAACGGACTTATTATCTTCAAGCGCCAGATCACTCTCTGACTTCTTGGCTTCCAACACCGCGACCCTTTTCCTCCCAAGATCAGTACAGGACCTTGCAGCCGAGGCCTTGTTGTACCGAAGCTGAGCAAGCGTACCTGGCTTCAGATACTTGTTGCTCGAACTCCGTATTCGCTTTTTCCGCTTGGAATTCCTCGATTCCCTATCTTTTGGAGACGCTTTACCCATTTTTTCCCCAAAATTATTTTGTTCTTTATTTCCTCCAAAAATGACCAATTTTTAATTTAATCAAACCTGAAACATCAGATTTCAAAAAAAATTCCTTCAGCGTACAAATAAAATTCAATTGTTTATGCACTCGAAAGGCAAGAAATTAAAGAAAACATGGCATAAACATCATAAGCATCCAAAACCCTAATATTGCTCAGAGAAAGAAAAATCTTGAAAATTAAAGGTACTTACATAATAATTAGAAACTAGAAACCTCCTCGGAGATCTTCAATTGATTTCTCTGAAATCAAAATTACACCAAAACCCCAAGAAAGGATCAGGAATCAAACCCAAAAAATAGAAAGTCAGATAATAAAACTCAAAGCTCGTCGGAGATCGGAACAGAACAGAGAAAATAAACCCCTAGCTCCGATCGATCTAAGACAACCAGAGAAAGCACGAACCTCAGAGCCGCAGAGACTTCATTGCGAAACACTAGAAATTCGCAGAGAGAGAGAATGAAGTGATAGGGCCCGCTAGGGTTTTGTGCGCTTTATTTGAATTTCACAGATTTGCCCGCCAAAATTTCCAGCAACAGTTTATGAAAAGAAACAAAAACCGTGGGGAGTAGATATGTATTATTTTGCACGTGTCCCTCTCGCATTGGCCAGGGTCGGGGTGGACCAGTCCATGCCTTTAATGCTAACTTCAGTGCGCCACATCCGACGGTGCAGATTGCTTCGCCAGATATAGAAAATAGTAGTTTTCCTTATTTTCCTACTTTTAATTTTTAAAAGGAGAGGGAAATCAAAATAGCGATAGATTTGAGAGGGAAATCGGAATAATGAAATGACTAAAGTACCCTGGGTTTTGGCATCTTGATTTATTAGCAGCTGAGCGGGGAGCCCTTTTCAGGAATTTTTCATGACTGATTCAATGCGAGAAAGTACAGATTGAACCCTTGATGCGCCACTAATCACGCGTGCAGTCCATGCATGTTTAATAATGCTCAGGCTATGCTCGTACTATTTGTTCTGCTACGATGATGTGGCATTTTGATTTTTTTTTTTTTTTTCTTATAACAAAAGGGAATCCAAGGAAAAATTGTAACGTCAGCGTAATCAAATAATAGAAAAATATAGGAGTTTTTTTATTAAAAAAAAAAACAAAAAAAAAAAAAAAAAAACAAGAAAAGAAAAACAAAATTAGAAATATGAAATGGATAGCTTTAACTTTGTTGCTTTTTTTTCTTCTTCTTTCTAGTTTCTATGACATGGCTCATTTTGAGTCATTCGATGGGGATTGTAGGGATCTTAATTCGGTAATAAGAGCAGCAAATTTTCAAGTTTCTTTTTCCAATCCGATTTTAATTATACATATGAAAGTTTAATAGATTACTGCATGCTATTATTAGGCGCCACCTAAAAAAAATCATAATACTAGAAAAAACGTTATTTTCTCTCTCCCTTAAAGCAACTTGGCCATCTACTTGACAAGGAGATTTCGTCTGGTTTTCCTCATCCTCTCCTATTTTTTAACTGCTTTTTGCTTTTTTTTTACTGAGTTATACATGGCATTGGTATAATGCTTAATCATATTAAAATTACTTCTTGTGTCAATCTAGTGTTCGATTACGGTTTGTAATTATAGGGGATCACATGTGGCATTGGTCTAGTGCTCGGTCATGTGGTAGTCGATTTCCCATAATGTCGGTTTGGTACTCGGTCACGTGGAAAATTACTGGTAGCATTGGTCTAGTGTTTTGTCATGTGGAAAATAACATGTGATGTTGATTTGGTGCTCAGTTATGAGAAAAAATCTCCTTAATTTAATAATTGATGTAAAATAGAATGGTAACAGAAAAGTTAAGTGAGTTAAAAAGAAGGATATTCGTAATGCTCTGGTAATAATTCTTACAATTTGCATTTATCGGGTGGGATGTTACAGAAACTGTAATTTTTTGTTTTTTGTCTTTCTAATTAAGTGATCAATTCTTATTAACCATTATTATTATTATTATTATTTCCTTTGGTCATTACACAAAGTGAGCCTTTGAGTATAAGTTCCCATTGGGGCTTCCCTTATAGTTTGTCCCATTTTATAGGACAGTGATAATCGCACCAAGCATGGGCCCTAATGGTTTTAGAGTACTTCTCCTGTTGGGCTAAGTTACATGTTTGCTATAAGCGCGTAATGCTTGTTTACCTCACCCAAAACAAAGAAATTGAGGAGAAAGGCCTGACCCATTACAGCCCACTGGGCTAAGTTGTGGGCACGTTCTCTAATACCATAATGCATAGGAAAATGGTCTGAATTGGATTGAACCATAAATCCGAGTGTCATAAAGTTTTTAGTGCTGCTATGAATATTATTACTTTTTATTATAAGTTTTCTATAAATTGGCGTAGCCTTTATTATAAACTAACGTATTAGTTTATGCATGTTAGTTATTAAAATATAAAATTGTCAGGTAATAATTTACACCTATAAAATATAAAATGTTACAAAATTTGTAGAGGATTCAATTATGAGAAAAGGATCCTATCTTTTTTTTTTTTTTTTTTTTTTTTTAATATGTCCATACAATAGGGGGAAGGAAATTCGAATTAGTGACATGCGTTTCATTATGCATAGTTTCAACCGATTGAGCTACCTCTTGGAGACGATCCTCTCAATTTTAATTCCCCTTCATTTTCTTCATTTAGTACATTTTAAAGGTTATTGTATTTAATGCACTACCATTATTAAAAATTTTGAACAACATTACCTTTTAAAATACACTAAATAAAAAAAATTGAAGAAATTTAAAATATAGAAGATCCTTTTCCTCAATTATGATAGCTAATACTTTTTTTTTTCCTTTAAGGTCTGGGAGGACCATAAATCATTAAATCAAATCACATTATGGATAGCTGTGGGTTTTCAACATGTAATTGATTGCTTGGAGGTGCGGAGGGATGATGGTTAGTAATGATGTTAATATATAGATACAACGTGTCAAATGTCAATGATGACCTCCCAGTTCCGGCCTTGAAATAAATTACCCTTCAATTTCTGCCCCTATCGCGGTGAAGATGCCTTTTACTGTTTTACACAGCCACAGAGGGACACGTACTCCATCCATATAGGCTCACCAATAATCAGTTTCTTTTGTTGGTTGGTAATACAGTAATGGACAAAGGTGAAAGAAAATTTTATAATTGTTTTGTTAATATTTTGTTTTGACAAATGAAAATAAAATAATATTTTGTTTTGTTAATAAGATGTTCACAAGATTTTAAAATGTATATATTTTATTAAAAGTGTGATTTTTTAACGTAAAAAAATAAATAAATAAATAAAAATTACTAAGCCTGAATGTTCTTAAAAAAGTAGATATCAATAAGGTGATAAACTTTTTAGTGTAGAGCTGCCTGTCGTTGGAGGAACATCTACAAGATAGCTACAAGATAGGCAAGGGGTTGTCCGGGACCACAACTAGACGGGGGTGGATTAGAGCATTAACATCTTTTGCCAGTTGTCACTATTGAACATGAGTTGGTTATTTTATAAACAAATACCAATAGTTCTTTCAAGTTCCATGAGAATGTGATACATTTTTTAAAATAATAAATCTTATGAAATTGTAATATAACATTTGAGAATTAAGTTTTAAAAAAATAATTTGATAATTGCAACATTTTTCTGTATTATATATATATTGAATTTTTTTTTAAAAAAAAAATCACTCAAACTGAATAGGTAGATAGTGAAGGCTTTGTTAAGTTGTGAGTGCTGCGAGTGCTCTTTGTGATAGTTGAGGTAGTGGCAACCAGTTGAAACTTTGTGAGTGTAGTGTGGTCCAGCGCAGGAAAACCAAGCTTCACTGCTTGGTGCGTGGGACGGCCTATGGCCATTATAAATTTATAATATGATTTCATATTTTTAAATTTGTTTAATTCAACAGAAACCTAACATGGTATATTAGTGCATGCTTCATTGCTTTGACACCGATTGTTAATGGTCTAAACATTATTTAAAAACAACTCTGAAAAAGGATCTAAACTTTTACATGGTCACAGAAATTTATACTCTCAAAAGGAATAAATATTTTATTTTTTATTTTTTAAATATTATTGGGACCTCTAGGCTAGTAGGCTCTAGCTGTATTTATTTAGTCAAAAACCCTTTATCTACGCATAGATTGTTCCCATCTCTATCGATAAGAGTTATTTTAGCTGCTTAAAAATTATTCTTTTATTTTACTTACTTATTTTTTAATACAAATTCTAGTAATTGACAAGCTATTTTCATTAATAATATTTTTTTAAATAAAGAGAAAGAGAAAGAGGGAAGATAAAATAATAAAAAAATCCAACAAGTTACTACAATGGACTTTAATATTTGAAAGTTCACCGTACCAAATTGTTACAAAAATTTCATTTTAAAAGGTCTGTGGAGGATGAAAAAAAAAACACATAATAGTTAAATTTAACTTATAACACCTGTTTGAAGGCCTTGCTGGGGATGCTCATGTCTTCTATATTCATTTCTATTTTTGTTTATTTGTATGTCTCGAAAAATGTTCTATGTTATATAAAAACGTGATTAATTAGTCTAATTTTGAGTGTTTTATGTTATTTATTAGTGTTTTTGTTTTGAAAAAAAATTAAAAAACAAAACAAAACAAATTTTATTGGACAAAGCCGAACTTTTATTTATGGGATAACTTCACCGAAGGCCTCTGAACTTCCACTCGATTTGACAAACCTCTCCCCAAACTTCAAAATCTCTCAATTTAGTATTATGAACTTTCAATTGCTCTCAATTTAAATCCCTCCGTCAAATTTAGCCATTAGAAATATCAAAAAATACCAAAATATCCCTGATTTTCCTTTATTTCTTTTTTAAATAAAAAAACATTTGGAAATTAAGGGTAAAATTGAAATTTTATAAAAAAAAGTTAGGGATATAAAGGTTATTTAACGTTTAAAATCTAAAGGAGTGATCCAAATTGATTGCAATTGAAAGTTCAATAGACTAAATTGAAAGATTTTGAAGTTTATGAGAGAGTTTGTCAAATCAAATAAAAGTTCAAAGATCTTCAATAAAGTTACCTTTTTATTTATTTAAGAAGCCTTAGTCAGTGGCATTAAGTGCCTACAATTTGAGCCGGCCTGGATTATAGACAGTGCTTAAGCTCCTAAAGTTTCAGCCGCCCTGGATTAAAGTAATGCTCTTCCCATAAAATCTCCATGCCCATCACTCAAACTTGTTTTCTAATGAGCAACTACAGCCATAACCCGCCCACTCTTGCTTAAATAATTAGATTTAATTAAGCTGATTCTAATTGACCAACTTCTCGTATGCTACTTTTGGGCTTATCTAAAGCTAATCATCCACCAAATCACATGGATTGCATTACGGCGTGAGTGCAAATAAATTATACATAATATATCTGTAAGACAGGCTCAAGAGTTTGTCATTTTCCATGCCTTTAAAAATAATTAAAAAAGTGTTAAGGTTTTGGAACATTAGTTTGGTGTTATAATTAACAATAGAGCTACCGCTTTCCAAAGAATCCCACCTCCACCATAAGAGTATGCTATCTCTGAATTAGGGACGGGATGGGACCTGGTCATGTTTGTTTTTCTGTAATCAAGTTAAAAATATTAACAAATAACATAAGACATTTTGCAAAATTATGTAACGTGTCTGATTTGAATCATGTCGATGTATGAGTATAAGAGTATATAGATTAATCATAATTTTGTATTTGATTTAGATATAATATAAATAAATATTTTATAAAAATTAAATTAAATTAAAACCGGGAGCAATGGGCTCCTGACCCCAGTCCCCAGATTCTAATTCTGTCCCTGTCTGAAATGTTATATGTATGGAATTGTTATGTATAACGGACTAGTGAAGTATGACACCCGTGAATTAAAGGACAAAAAGTTTATATTAGCACGGAATATAAATGAAAGGGACATTCAAATAATGTTGGCGACTGACAAACGACCAACCCAACTTTGCTTGCCTTAATGTTAGTCGCCAACCCAACTTTGCTTGCCTTAATGTTAACTACAACACCAAACCACAAAGAATCTTTCTTCATGTTTTCGTTCTTTTTAGTAGAAAACGACCGTAACGACAAAACTCAATTAATAATAATTATAATAAATTATTTTTTTATTTTTTATTTTTTATTTTTATTAATATTGTTTATCTCTTTGGTTTCACAAGGGATGGGTTCACATCATAAATCGATGGGTCAACTTCTTGGGGTTTCGTCCACTCTACGGGACTCTGCACAGCATCTTAAAGTTTGTCCATCAATTTTCAGACTATAGCTGGATTGTCACGGACCATCTTGAAACAAAACTTTATTTTTAAAAAATATTTAGAATATGTGGTAAATAACACCACTAAAGTGACTTTTTTTTTTTTTTTTTAGCAAAAAGGGAAGGTTAGAAAGACTAATTGTGTCTATTTTAGTCAGACTGAGCTATAACCTAACTCAGGGCATCAATGAAAATTTAATGTGGCTAATACTAATTAAATATACGTGAAAATTTTCTATTGCGAAGATTGAAAGAATTTTTTTGGCTCATTGAACTACTATCCTTAATAGTCACCACTAAAGTGATTTATGTTTTTATTAAGTGTGCTAATTTTTGAATTTTTCATTAAATACTTGACACTATTTTATATAGGTTAAAAGATGTTTTATTCATATTAATTTGAAGAAATTTTATGTCCCATAAGATATGGGTTTGCAAGGACTTTTATCAAAAATAAAAAATAAAGAAATAATAATAAAATCAAGCTATTTCTGTCCAATCTTATGTTCAACACCTAACCTGACACTTGCATTTGTTACGCTTTTTCCACAATTTTTTGGTAAGTTTTGTTTCCAGTTTCGCCTCGAGCGTACATTTACATCAATAATGAGCTTGACATTTTTGCTGTTTGTCTGTTAGTATTAGAACATTGACCGTTGATGACGAGTACGAGGCTACTGCTATGCAATCTCAAACCATCTGGGGGGAGGGTAAAATTCAAAATTGATCGTTTTTTTTTTTTTGTTAATGTTTATCAAATTAGTCATTAGGTTTTAAAAAATAATAAAATTAGTTCTTGAGCCTTTTGGTTTTGTAAAATCACTCATTCTGTCTACTCTAATTGCCACATGTATCAAAAATTTAGCTAGTCCAACGTATACATATTTTCATGTAAGTCATGTTAGATCACCATACTATGCCAAATTAGCGCTCTATCAATTTAGTGAGTCATGCTACGCTATATCAGTATATCTCTTAAAAAAAGGTGATGATGGGGAAATTCCTTCAATAGGTAGTGGTGCGGTTCTTTGACAACTCAGCCCTACCCGGCAATCATGGGAAAGATAGGTCACAGGAAATCTTCTTCCTCTTCTTCCCATAAGTGGTTGCAAGAGCTGTCTATATTGTTTAAGCTCTATATTATTGAAGAACTCTACCACCATCCGCGAAGAGGATTTCCTCTTTGCCAACCATTTTTTTCCTAAATTGAAGGAATATTGTTGTAGTAGTGGATGTAGACTCACTAATCTGATGGAATGCTTATTTGACAAAGTGTGTTGATATAGCAAGGCTTATGTGGAGATATGTTCATGTCGCATAAATTGATTAGACCAAATGGTTTTTTTGATATACGTGGCAATGGTTTATTGACGATGGTGGACCAAATGAGTGATTTTACACAACCAAAAGGCCTAGAGACTAATTTTATTATTTTTGAAAATTCAATGACGGCTTTTTTTTTTTTTTTTTTTTCTAAGCAAATAAATAAATTGATACATTGACTAAAACACTGAAAAAAGAGATAAGTAGGAAACTTGTCATAAAATGACCTTATTCTATCGATAAGGACTGTAAAAAGCAATTTAAGCACCAAAATAAAAAATACAAGAAGGGGCATGACTGTATCGAAACCTTTTATTCCTACTAGCATCTTCAAAATGAACGCATATAAGGGTATGACCCATGGAAATATTATTCAACCTTACCCAAACTTATGCAAGGTAGCATCAACAACTGCATAAAGGAAGCTGTTAAAGAAAAAACACTGTAAAATCATTAGATCCGAAAAAGAAAGATCAAACATACAAAATGGATATTAACTAATTTTGGATTTTTTAATTTTATTTTTAAAAAGGTCTTATTTGATATCATGAAATACAACACTTTACACACAACATCCAATGTCTTGAGTCGCTTCTAAATTCAGAAATGAGAAGAAGAAGAAGAAAAAACCAAACTATGATAGGGGTGAAAGTCATCACACGTATGTACATTTCGACGCCTTCGTCAAAAAGCAAAAGAAAAAAAAAAAACGATGCGAAAGAATGTTAGGTTAGCATATGACTTATCTGCTCCGTGCCTCCGTTCCTTTAAACTTCATACGGTGACTTTTGTTTGTTTGTGTTTGAAAAAAAAAAAAAAAACCCTTAGTAAAAATAATTTTAAATTTTTGTGAGTATT
Source organism: Corylus avellana (assembly GCF_901000735.1). NCBI lineage: Eukaryota > Viridiplantae > Streptophyta > Magnoliopsida > Fagales > Betulaceae > Corylus > Corylus avellana. The sequence goes on along the minus strand of NC_081542.1, from coordinate 1,460,650 downwards.
TTACGTTTTAAATTATCAGATGTGTTTTAAGTTCTGTTTGCTGATGGTTTTTAGATTTATTTTACTTATTTTTAATGTTTTGAGTAAGGCAAAACCAACAAAATTGATTGGAGTAGCAATATTGCGACAATAGTTACAATAACTGAAGAGTTACAAAAATTTAAGAGACCAAAGTTACAAACGATAGAATAAATTTATTGTTATTAATGTAAAAGTATAAAAAACTTGTAATGTTCATACTTTTTCTTTATAAATAGAGTCTTATATACAATCAAATAATCAATAAAAGATGTAACAAAGGAAATGCTTTTAAACTCTTTATTGGTAAGATGAGAAATGTTGGGAGTTTATATTTTTTTTATATTTAATAAATTTTATTTTACAAATTAATAATTAGATTTATAAACTTACAACAATCTTATATAAATTAATTCTAAACTTATAAATACGAGCAATTTATTAACCCATTGCATTTATCTTTCAATATAATGAGGGTATTGGATATCGTGGAAATATGAAATTAGAGAGAGAGCGACCGACGGGCACTGCTGCATAAAGGTCGATGACACGTGTCTAGGACAGCATGTGAGTCTCTGACATCGTCGTACTTTGTGGGGCCCACGTGGTAGTTGCCGGGGAAGGGATGTTGAACTAGAATATTCGTGCGCCTGTTTGTAGTTGGTTTCTAAATGACGCTATTAACCTCTTACCTTTAGAGACAACCACCACTTTTCTCAGTCCCTATTTAATTTCATGATTCCTAACTCGTTGAGTTATGGGTTTTATTAAAAAATTATCATAATTATATTCCGTAACCACCTATCAATTATAACATTCATTACATGTTGAGCATACACCCGAGACCATGAAAATATTGAGTGTCATATTGAAAATATATAACAAGTTTAAGTGATTAATATAAAATAATTTCGTTTAAATTTATAGGCTTTAGTTATAGGTTGAGTGATGTCTTGATATATTATATTACAGTCTCACTAAAAAAATTCTTCAATATGTTAATTTTCATAATTAGTATGGAATGTGGTACGACATAATGGGTTAGGCACATACAGTGATCCATAGAGTATATACAAAGGTGCAAGATGGACAAGGGTCCTTAAAATAAGAGACCAAGGTTCATGACACAAGCACGGATAAGAAATTAGTATCTCTCTATTCCAAATGAACTGGCACTTAGTTATAGTGGATGCGTATTTTTGTCTTCTCAAAAAGTGAAAAGACAAAAATACTCATTTAATATAATTAACTGGATATTATCTAGTTCATTTGAAATGAAAATGATCTTGTTCCACAAATAAGAGTCCTTAGAATAGGAATAAATGTGCGAATGCGGGTATTAATGAGAATCATTAAGAGCACAAACGATACCATTATTAAAATTTTTGGACAATACTACCATTCAAAATACACTAAATTAAGAAAATTGAGAGATTTTAAAATGGAGAGGATCATTTTACCCTCTAAAGGTGCATGGTGGAAGTAAGCCCACATAGCACACAAATAATAATGGAGACCGCCTATAAGATTAATAATAATAATAATAATAAATCATTTGATTGGGATTGTAACAGTGTGATTATTGACTCACACATGATGATGCAATTACTGAATATATACGAGGGAGTATGAAAATATTGAATTTCACATTATAAATTTGTCACAGGTGTGAATAGTTAATACATTATAGTTGGGTCCAAACAATGTAACGTGTTGAATGCCTTGTTGCTTGGTATGTAACAATTGTTTTCAGCATACTTTTTGGAGATGAACCCTAATTTCATTTATCTCTTTGAAACTCATTCCTTCAAGGTCTAATCCTCTTTGTACTCTTCTCCAAGCCTTCTCTCTGGCTTCATTTCTTTTAAATGGAAGAAAATATATAAGTTCTAAAATACCAATTCATGATTGAAAAAGTTAGTCCGTTCGAACGCTATACGCTAGGCCACATTAAATGTGTGTTAAATATCACATAACTTGCATGTGTGAAAGATGTGGGTCGTTGATCTTCACTTATCACTTATGCGCGTAATGACACGTGCAAATGCCATATTGCTCAAACGACACACTTAGCAAATTCAATCGTGGTCATTCCGTTTAAGTACCACAAGGAGATTCTTTCCCATTCGAACGCGATCCAATTACATCCGAACACAACATTTTAGACTTCAAAAATTATAAACTCTAACTTAAGATTTTCCCCTGTTTTTCATCAAGGGCAGTGATTGGCAGCACGTGGGCGTGCAAATTTTTTTTTAAAAAAATAAAATAAAATTTTTTTGCACACGGCGTGCCACGCATGCCGCGTGCTGTTTTCATTTACCCTTTCATCAAATGCCTACGAGCCTTATTGTACACAATTTGTGTTTATTTATGTTGAGTCTTGAGTGTCACATAATCTTTTAAATTAATATCCAAACTCTCACTAAAAAAAATTCCTAATATTCTCCTCATCAACTTTTACTTTCGAATCATATTAAATTATCACTTATCTCATTATATAAACAAAAATTATATATTTAATTATTTAAATTAATATTTTAACAACAATATAGAAAAAAAACTGACATAACTATTAAAGAGTCTACTAGAATACTAGGAGTCTATTAGTTAATGTATTTTGAACGTATTTTTTGTTTTGTTTTTAATTTAAAAAATGTTGTCTCTAGAACTGCAAAGAGAACAGCCGTCGATCCCGGCTAGTTTAGTTGCTTCAAATACTAGGAATGTTGTGAAAGCAATTGACCGCATAACCCAGAAAAAAAGAAAAAAAAGAAAAAGGAAGGCAATTGACCGCATGTGATATGCATGTGCCTTTCACCTTTTATGAAAGCTGACCTGCTTCAATTACACCACCTGCCAGCTGGCGCTCTTAAATAATTTCGAGTGAGTGAGTCAACCCTGTAGAGCTAATTCCCGAACTGTGCCTTTATCCAATTATCCTCCGTGAATAACGAGGGCATCTTCGTAATTTCACTATCACAGTAGGGACCTTTCAGTGCTTGCGCTCTGGCCCGCACTAAATCCTTCCTTGTCTGGTGTGGTCTCTGTGTGTGTGTGTGAGGGTGAGAGAGAGACACAGAGTTGCTAACAAAGCCAGCAGGGACATAACGCCGAATCTGTGGACGATAAGGGGAGAGAGAGAGAGAGAGGGAGGAGGAGGAGGAAGAAGATGAAGGTCGTGTGCGCAAAGCAATGCCTGCTAATCACAGAATTCGATGCTCTGCTTCCTCACGGATTTTGACGTTTTTTTTCGTGAATTAAAATATTAAACTCTGAAGCACTCGCGCACTGGAGAAAAGAAAAAGCGAGCTCTGGAATTGGTGGAAGTTCTGCGCAGCAAGGTGTGTGAGAGAGAATTCATGAGCATAGCTTTTTTGGTAGTAAATTTCTCATTTCTGCATTGTGATTCTGAAGCTTTCTTCTGAATTCCAACCGATTTTGTTTGATTATTATTATTATTATTATTATTTTCGCTAGAAGAGCGGTTAAACTCTCACGGTCCGGCGAAGAAAGGTGAGCTCCGATATTCATTTATTTTTTCTAATTTCATTGTTATTTATTTTCTCGTTTCTTAGTGTTTAAGAGATAAACAAACAATTTACTCATCAAAAAAAGAGATTAAGGAAAACATTTTTTTTCTTCTATTTCTTCTTTTTTGTTTTTATTTTTGCTTTTTGATTATTTTTTTGCTTTTGGCTGTCGCGTTGAAAAGTGAGTCAAGAAGTGTAATGGACAATCTTCAGGTTTTTCGTTAATCTCGTTCTGCTGAATATTTTGTTGGCAGTTGAAACTGACTCTTCTAGTCTGTTCACGATTGAAGATCTTGAACAACAATGCCGTTTTTGAGAAGATCCTGCCGAGGAGCTCTTGATCCAGCTTGAAACAAAGCAAATTGCTATTCAATTCATCGACAAAATCAGCTTTGCTGTGCCTTCAGTTCAGCAATGCTAAAATCTTAAAGTTCTATCAAAGTCTAAGCCATTGGCTGAAAAGAACGGTAAAGAAAAGGAAACACTAAAAATCTCTGAATATCAGCGAAAAATGAATATTTTTGTTTTTGTTTTTTATTTTGTTTTTGGTTTATCTAGAATTTTATGAAACTATTGAAAATTGCATTGGAGTTATGGGCTGTGGAGATAATATGAGTGATTTTTAGGTTGGTTTAGACTTGAGAGTGAAGATGGCTTAGAAAACGTTATATTAAAGTTTAAGCCACTGGCTTAAAAAATTCACTATATAAAAGCTAAAAATCTGTGAATTTCACCAAAATTTTGACATTGTTGGAATTCTTTTAGCTTGTATTTTATGAAATTACTGGAAAATGCCTGTTGTGAGATATAGAAATGGCTTACAGGTTGGTGAGAGGTGAAGATGTCCTCGTGGGACAATATTGGGGAGCTTGCAACGGTGGCCCAGCTCACGGGGCTCGATGCGGTGAAGCTGATTGGGATGATTGCGAAGGCGGCAAACACTGCGCGAATGCACAAGAGGAATTGCAGGCAATTTGCCCAGCACTTGAAGCTGATCGGGAACTTGCTGGAGCAGCTCAAGATCTCGGAGCTCAAGAAGTATCCGGAGACCCGGGAGCCTTTGGAGCAGCTTGAGGACGCGCTGAGAAGGTCCTACATTCTAGTCAATAGCTGCCAGGACCGGAGTTACCTGTATCTATTGGCAATGGGGTGGAACATTGTGTACCAATTCCGTAAGGCCCAGAATGAGATCGACAGATACTTGCGGCTTGTCCCATTGATTACTCTTGTGGACAATGCGAGAGTCAGGGTAATCTACTCTTGTGCTTGTTTCTTTTTTTTTTTTTGTAATTTTTTATCCTCTTCTATTAATGTTATGGTTGATAGGAGTAAAATTTGCTAGAAGAAGTAAAACAAAAGAGGAGAGCTCGGAATTTGTCGAAATCTTTAACTCTTTCTAAAAAGGGTTGTTGTATTAGAAGTTTATTCTCAAATGCTTTTTTTAGAAGTCTCATACTTGGTGTTTTAGTTAGAGTGTCAATTTTTGAAGTAACAAAGACTGGTTAAACGTGGGCGAATGCGTTGCATTTAATCATTCCTAATGGAAGGACTAGTTGTTGGGGTAGATTCTCTGAAGTTTGTGATATTGTGCTTGCTGATCATGTGCATAAATTTTCCAGATTGGCCACTAAACCTTGATTGCTAGTGGTGGAAATATTGGAGTCCTGCATTTGTGCTTTTAATTGAAGTTTAAAAGGCTGGCATACAGAAAACTTAGTCAATGGTTCCTTGCTCGAGATTGCTGATGAGTTGTAAGAGCTGGGTGAAGGCAGCTGCATCATGTGGCTGGGTATTAGGTGATACACCAAGTAGGAATGGGTAGCAAACTCCATGTGTGAAATAGTAAATGGCCTGGCATCCTGTCTCTGAAGGTTTAGTCTTTGTTGTTTTGTATTGCCATGAAAATCTAGCTATAGAAATGAAACTGAAGCAGTGGCCAGTGGATAAATAACTGGAGTAATAGATAACTTCAGTGAGTTATGCGGTTCAATATGGTTGAGCTGACCACTTTTTCTGGTCCCCCTATGCCATGTTACATTCTCTGACTATATGGCGGACTAATGCCCCATGCATTTTAATTGGTAACTACATGCAGCTCTGTTTATTCTTACTTTGCCTGCAACTGGATCAGAACCTGCATGCTGTTCTATCTTTGTGTGGAGTTTGACAAATTCAGTTAATATCCTTAGTGCTTGTGCTAATATAATAATTTAGCTTGCTTTAGATTTATACATAGTTTTCTGAAATCCATAGGAAAGACTGGAAGTTATTGAAATGGATCAACGAGAATACACATTGGATGAAGAGGACAGACAGGTGCAGGATGTGATCCTGAAACCAGACCCCTCAAGTAATGATGCTATGGTGTTGAAGAAAACTCTTTCTTGTTCCTACCCGAACTTGCCTTTTTGTGAAGCACTGCACAAGGAAAATGAAAAGCTTCAATTTGAACTACAACGTTCACAAGCTCACTTGGACGTGAGTCAATGTGAAGTAATTCAACGTTTGTTAGATGTAACCGAAGCTGCTGCAAATGTCCTTCCAGAGAAAAGTTTGCCCGAAAAAGGTCACAAAAAATTGGAACGGAGTTATTCAGATGCCAACAGTGACAAAGAGCATTCAGCTGATGAAGGCTATCATCAGAAGATTGACACTCGTACAACTTCAAGGTTAATTTTCTTCTGATTTTTAAGTATATGAAGTTGAATACAGTCGACATCATTGAAATTATAAGTTCCAATGCTGTATAAGTCTGACTAAAGATTTCAATACCTATGCAAATCTCAAGCTACACACTTGTCAGATCCAGGAACACTGAAAGACTCCCCCCGACCAGATTTTGTCACAGAGCGACAAACACTATGCAAACAATTCTGCTTTTTCAATATCTTATAATATTATGTTTTCTATCTAGAACAGACTTTCCAAAAGGACCTTTTACATACTTATATCATGTATGCTGCTGTATTTACCTGCACAGAAAAACGACTAGAGGTTCACACCAGCATGAAGAATGGCATACTGATCTACTCGGTTGTTGTTCAGAACCTTGTCTGTGTAAGTTCTCTCACAATGTCAAAATTATAAATTTGTGTTTTATCAATCCAAGTCCTTAACCTGACTCAAATTTAATTGGGATTAAGGCTTACTTGAGTCGAGTTGTGTTTATCAATCCATGCACTTATGATATGGATGATCTGTGGTAAATTCCCCTTTCTCCTTTGCTCTAGCATATTTTGTAGTAGAGTGATTTCCACTTTTCCTTTGCCATAATGGCTCATAAAATGAGCTTGTTAGATGAAACTATTTGAGTACTTTAAAAAAATGTTATATTTTCCAAAGTTTTAAAATGAATTAGAGGGTGACAGTTATTATACCTGAGTTTCTTTTTCCTTATTCTTCAAATGATAAGAGAGAATAATATGGTCATGGAGAGGTTGACCTAACCAATGCATCCGTAGACACCCTTTAGTAGAATGATAACACTATCTCATTCACTCCGGAAATGGTAACGCTTATAAGATAGAATGATTTCTATGTAATTCTGCCTTCTCCAACCGTATGGCAGTGTGTTGTATTTATAATGATAAAGATAGTTATGTTTACAAGAACACCTAATAGAAACCTATTAGTATACAATTGTCTAATACAAGATAAATGAGAAGTAGAGTTGTATCATGATTGATACATGATAGAGTCTAGAGTTCTATCAAGAGTAGTCTTCTTCTTCGGTTGATACTTAGAGTGAGATAGAGTTGTGTCATAAGTGGTCTTCTGTTTCGGTTTGGTGTTGTTCAACATTATCTGATCTAATAACGCTTTCTCATACTACTAAATTTTTATGTGCCTCTGCACTAACCTGTACCTGCCAAAATTTTGCTTTGTATTGTAAGCGGTTTATTTGCTTTGCAGGTATAAAAACCTTTTTATTTCCTTGTGGGACATTTTCAAAGATTGCAACTGTAGCAACTGACAGGCATATGTGTAAGTTAACTCTGACTTATCAAATTTTCTTAGAATTATTGGCTAGTTTGGAATGCTTCTGCATCCATGCGTACATGTATCTGTCAATTCTTAAACTTCAATAGTGTAAATTTTAAGCTAATTCGAGTTATCAAGGTCTTAACAAGGTGGAAATATATAGGGTTTATTTTTCACTCGTGTCATTTTAAAAAGTAGCCAGATTGGCTACATATATTATTGGGTATACTTTTAAGTCTTGTGGTACTAAAAAAGAACCTTTTTCTTTCTCTAGCGTTGATCTGTTGGTGGGTTATGAAACCATAATTTTGCCATTACTGTGACCCTGCAAGAAACTTTGCATCACATTTGATATTTTGAACGCTCTGCAGAGGGTATAGTTTTCCTCTCTTTCAGAACTCAAGATCATTTGGGAAGGAACAACTGGGTGAACTTTTTGTTGAGGAATAGTCTCACATTGCCTGTGGACAAAATCTTGGGTATATTTATAAGGAATGGGCAACCCTCTCTTATAGAGCTGGTTTTATGAGATGAGTTAGGCCCACAAATTTCTTCATGGTATCAGAGCCTACAGGACGAATGGGGATCCACACTACTTACCCCGTGACAAGGACCAAAAATACATGCCTGCACGTGAGGGAGGGTGTTGAGAAATAGTCTCACATTACATGTGGACAAGATCTTGGGCATATTTATAAGGAATGGACAACCTTCTCTTATAAAACCGGTTCTATGATGAGTTAGGCCCACGAATTTCTTCACTTTTTCCAGCTGTGAGTTAATATTAATTGTTTATAAAACAGGTTGTTTAGTTCGGATTTTGATGTTGCCTGAGCCTTGTTTAGTAGCAATGAACAAGGCCTTACGGTATTTTACTGTGTTATATCATGATGTTAACCACTAGTTTAATGAAACTAGCAGCAGTTAGGCTAGTGTTTCGAGCTATTATGTCTTGATATGCTTTATTGGAAGCTTATACGGGCATAAGCACACACCCATGCACTCTCTCTCTCACACTCACACACACGCATAATGGGCCTTGTGGAGTTACAGACACAAGAAACGATTCTATCATTTCAGTAGCTGAATATATATGTTCGGCTATGACTGCTCAATGTTTCAAATATTTTCCTCATTTCCTCATATATATGTTTGGCTAGAATGCTACATTGTTGAGATTCTATGCGAGACATTATGTGAATAAAGCTACTACCGAATTTAATGAGTTCAAATTAAGGTGAACAAAATGATAGTAATAAAGTAAAGGACATTATATTATAATGTAAAATCACTCTGTGCTCGAAAATACCAATATATTTGGTACAATGATAGAAAAAAAGATAAAAAAAAATAAAATAGAAATAATTGTGGTTTTTGTTTTGTTTGAAAGCTTATACATAAATTTTTTGGTTTTATGATCATCAGCTTCATCAGAGGCATGTAACGAATTGATGGCATATTCATTGGTGTTGTCATGCTGTTGCTATACTTGTAATGTCAGAAGAAAGCTTCGCAAGACGTTGAACATCACGGTACTTTCTCTTCCACTACATGATCAGTATCTTTTCTTGTGGCTACACCATGATTAGACGCATTAACCCACTTTGATAACTCTCACCTCCTATTCTCCTGCATCTTGTATAAGAATAAGGTTCTTATGCTATTACCTTGGTTGCAAATTGCTAAGGATAGATCACTTTCATGAACATGTGCCTTTTTAGTGCTAAAGGGGGTTTGTGGGGTGCATTGCAAATTGTGTAGTTGTTTGAGGGGGTAAGTGCAGGTTCCTTTGTTAGATAACATTTTCATGCATAGTTGAGGTCTATACGGGATACATAATGTTAACTAGTCTTCTTCTTCAATTGTATTATGGTTTCTCTGAATTGTGCTCCTTATTATCTCTTCCTTTGATAGGGAGGGTTTATTGATGATTTCCTCTCACATTTGATGTGTTGCTGCTGTGCCCTTGTCCAAGAATGGCGAGAAGTGGAGATCCGTGGGGTTTATGGTACATCCTCCTCTGCATTGAGCTATCTTTGCTTAATCTTGTGGAACATCTTAGTCCTCTAATTTACATATCTGTGTTAGAACCTCTGAACACACACAAAAAAAAAAAGTTTCAAGGACCTAGGTGACTCCTGTTAAAAGAGTTTGAGAATGCCCAACTGTGTTGCATGCCTCAGAAAATTTCTTTAAACAAAATTTACTATGGTAAATTGGGTTTTTATGTCATAATGATGTTCTTTCTGGTTGGGCTTTCTTGGACTCCTATTAGCAGGCTTTTGGCTGATTAAAACTTGAACAAAGTTTTCATCCAATTCAGTATATTAAATTGATATTTGTCCTTAGAACATGTGATTCTCAAATGCATGTGAGAATTACAAGCTCAAAGGAAAAATGCCAATTTAATAGACTGGGCTGGAAGATTGAAGGAAAACTTCATCCTCACAGCAAACATTTGATATAAAACCAATTTGCAGGTCCTGATAAGACAAAAACAAGCCCCCCAACGTCACAGTACATGGAATCCTAAATGACAGAATGGAAGCATTGTTTAGTGGTTTTGAAATTTATATACTTTGGCAGACATATATAGGGGTATAAGTCAGTTGGCAGTGTCACAGGAACTTGTATGGCTATATGTGTAATTACCTTACCCATATGTAATGTAGCGGTCTGTGTCTATTAAATTCAGCACATGGTATATCATAGACAAATTTTTAGTGTTGTTTATGTTTAATTGGTTTTTTAAGATTATGTCTCCATCCATTGCCTCAAGGGTTGAGGTGATCAATTTTTTGTGTGTTACCTTAAGTGTTTTTGTTTCGGTAAGTAAGAGTGCTTGGTAAACGAAAAAGAGAATAAAAAACAATTAGGGGATGATGGGGATTCTTTTCATTGTCAGGATGGAGAGGTGCAACGGAGGTGGGGAAATTGTAATGCTACACTTATTTTCACTTTTTTACCCCAATGGTTTATAAAACTATTTTAATGATCTATCTCATCTTCAATGGTGGCGTGAGGAAATGGGTGCAAGGAAGCGGCGGTAAAGAAAGAAGAAAAGTCAAGAAAAAAGAAAAGAGATTAACTTAAATTAATTCTTATACATATACACTATCAATTATTGACATTGAAAATTTTCAACTCATCATTATTTAATCTTCTTCTAAATATGAGATTGTTAAGTCAATTGATCAAAAAGTTGCAAGGTTGAGTAAGGGCTAATGGGTTTAATCAGAATAATCTTTTATGAAACACCAACTATTGTGTTTTGTTTGTATTTTTTTTTTCCCCTCAACAAATACATTAACAATTAACTTAAAACACAAAAAACTGCTAAAAATACAAAAAATATTTCACTTTTTTTTTTTTTTTTTCAATGTCAAAATATTTTTTCAACTAAAAAAACTACAAGAAAATAGCATAATGGTCCACCTAGAGGTGACTAAATTATCCCAAACTTTTGGGGGTATGTTTTTGACCAATTGTATTTGATGTATTTACCTTTTTTATGTTTTTGCATTTTTTATTAAATGTAACACATTACATCTTTTGATTGGATAACATGTGACAACGAAGTTAGAAAGTTAACTAAAGATAGACGAAATAATATATTTAATAACTATTTGAATCGTCTCCAAGAGGTAGTTCAATCGGCTAGGACCACGTCTAATGAAGCGGTGGTCACTAGTTCGAATCCCCCTCCCCCTCTTGTGTGGACATGTCAAAAAAAAAAAAAAAAAACTATTTGAATCTTTAGGGAAGTAAATCGACAACTTTTAAACTTAATTTTTTTTTTTAAAAAAAAGGACAAATTTTAAGGATTAAGATTCCTTGCAATTTTAAAGAAATATTAAATTATCTAATTATGCAATATTGGTTATTTTTAGGTATTGAAACATTTGAAAAATGCCACATTAAAAACGTGGAATGTTACAGTTAAAAATTTAGTATTTTTCATCATGTTATTCCTCTTTATGTTGTGAAATAACTTTGAGCAAAATGTTGTCTTTTAATTTTATGAAGAAAAAATGTATTTACAAAAGTGAAGAGTAAGCCTTTTGAGAGAAAAACTCTTTTGATTATATCGATAATATGCCACTTTTTTAATAAGTAGCGTTTTAAAACAATCTAAATTAAGTAATTTGAGAATAGGGAATCCTAATAGACAAATTATAATCAGATCAAATAATAATTTTTAATAAGGGTGTCAACTCGGTTTCAATTATTAATTATTGGCTAATATCGCTAACCGGAACCAGGGTACCAGGTTATTGAATTTAGAAAACCGAAACTGGGTAACCGGCCGGTTACCCAGTTATGTAATGACCTCATCAGTTATCGGTTGGTACCTAGTTTTCTAGACCGGTAATCGGGTTTTCAAAAATTTGGGCATGTTGGGCTTACTTTGAGTATTGAGCCAACTTTTTGGGCTTAATTTAGCCATTAAAAAAAAAAAAAAAAAAAAAAAACAATTAGGTTTTCTTGGCCCAATAAGCTAGGTTTTGTTGCAGTTATTCAAAAGCTTTCATAATACATTTTAAAAGTGTCCTAAAAATTTATTTTAAAAGCTTTCATAATACATGAGATTAAACAACTACAGCTACATATATATCAACTACAAATCTTATTATTATGAGGTTAAACACTAAATATTTACTACTACAAACCCAAAGAAAACAATAAAAACAAGTATGTAAATAAAACAACAACAAAAGATATACCTCCTTACAAGTTACAACAACTACAAACCTAAAGAAAGTTTAGAAAACAATAACAACAAATATTTAAACAAATCAACCACCAAAAGGATACCCCATACAAGTTACAAATATGAGTAGAAATTTTCGGCAACCTGGGGTCATCCCAGCGTTTGCCAAAGTCTGATATGACCAATTTTTTTTTTAATTGAAAAAGATAGATATTAAAGAGAAATCTAAATTTGAGGCATTATCACCAAATTTAGGATGATCAAATCCCTTTTGAGTGATACAATCTCTAAAGGGTTAATTTTTCACTTATAAATTTTAGTTTTGAATCCCAAAATAAGTTTTGAGGCATTAAAAATTAAATATTAACTCATAAAAATTTAACTAACCAAAAAAAAAATTGACAAATTTTCTTTGTTATTATTTTTTTAATATATGTCATACATTAGGGGGGCAGCCGCATAACAGGACTCTACAAAAATATATATATACCTGATTACCGATTATAATTGGGTGTCTTAAAATATAAAAATCGGCCTGTTACCAATTATTTTCAACAGCTTTTAAAAGTGATAGGGCTGTTACGGGCTGGTGGCCACTTATAATTGGCCAGGTTTAAACCCCTACTTTTTTAACGACTCTTCTTGCCTAAGAAACCTTAGCCCATAGGAACACACCTCGCCAGAACTCTATAAATAGCGGCCTCGAGCCCAGGCCCCCAAACGTCTCAATTTCGATTTTTCGCTTAGCAAAAGGAAGAGTCCAGAAAGGCAAGCGCTCGGCTTCTAGGGTTATTTTTTCCCCATTTGCGCTTCTGTTTGTTCTTTCTTTTGCAGGAACGCTCCGAACGAAACGCCGTCTTTGCTAGATCACCATGTCGTCGTCGAAGAAGATCACCCTGAAGAGCTCCGACGGCGAGGCCTTCGAGGTCGACGAGGCCGTGGCGCTCGAGTCTCAGACAATCAAGCACATGATTGAGGACGATTGCGCTGACAACGGAATCCCTCTCCCGAACGTGACGAGCAAGATCTTGGCCAAGGTCATCGAATACTGCAAGAAGCACGTTGAGGCGGCGAACCCCGAGGAACGCACATCAGACGAAGATCTCAAGGCCTGGGATGCGGAGTTTGTCAAGGTTGACCAGGCAACTCTATTCGATCTCATTCTGGTAGGTCCTCTTTCGAAGTCTCTGATTGATTGTTTTGTTTCCTAGGGTTTTGAATTTGTCATGCAGGAGTTCTGAGATCTGGATCTGAATGTTTGTTGGTGGTGTTAATACTTGTTCTTTGGGGCTTTGAATTTGTCGGTGCTAGGGTTCTGGAACTTGGATCTGAATGGTGTTTGGTGGTGCTAGTACTTGTTATTGATGATTTTGTAGGTTAGGGCTTCTGGATTAGGATTTCGATCCGCTTTTGCTATGTGATACTAGGGTTTCGATTACTTTTCCTAGTCAAAATTATCTGTGAATATGTGATCTAGGGTTTCGAAATTGGATATTTGGGTCGAACTTTCGTTTTACTTTTGTTGTGTATTTATGTTAATAGTCTTTGGAATGGTTGGCGGGTTAGTGGGTTATTGTTGTTTTCCTGAATTTGTTGCTATGTTTTTTTATGCCGAAATGTAATGTGCGAATTGCTTTGTTTGTGGACAAAGTACTGGCTTTGTGTGAGTTTTACTTTCTTGAATGAGAAGAGTATTTTGTTTTTATTATTATTTTTAAATCTGTGAGTAATTTTTTAGCAAGATTTGTTTAGAGTCCTCTGAAGGTTGAGAATAACTTTGATTTTACACCCAGTATTGAAGTCATTATTTAAGCATGCGAGAGGCTTATGGTTTGTTTATCAACACAATGGTTAAGATTCGTGAATTTTCTTCTCTCTTTCTTCTGGGTATGTGCTGGTTATGATGTTCTTATGTGTATGCTATTTCCAGAAGAGGAAAGATATGTGATCATCGTGGTAACTCGGATAATTACTATATTGTTTACATTGATCTTTGAAGTTGCCTGATATTTGAAAATGAATAGTTGTTCAATTGCTGTTCTAATATTGTTGCATTTTCCAGGCTGCGAACTATTTGAACATCAAGAGCCTTCTGGATCTGACATGCCAGACTGTAGCAGACATGATCAAGGGGAAGACGCCGGAGGAGATCCGCAAGACCTTTAACATCAAGAATGACTTCACCCCTGAAGAAGAGGAAGAGGTTCGTCGGGAGAACCAGTGGGCATTTGAATGATGTATTGGGCGATAATGGAGGTTGAATGTGGTTTATGTGGTATATTTTGTGGGTTTATATTAGGCATAGTTATTCTAATGTTATCATTCTCTGTTTCAAGCACATTCTCTTTCTCAAAAAGTTTGAGCTCTTTGAATGTAAATAATATTTGGATTCTGATGGGGGCACAGGTGTTGCTCCTTCTATCATTTCAACGCCTTCAATCCTTTCTTTCTTTCCTTCTTTGTTGTGATTTTCTAGTCATGCACACAACACACGTGGGCTTGAACGGTTTGTGCAATCTGATTGCGGCGTGGAGATTTGTGATGACATTTTTTCTTTCTTCTAATTTTCTGTTTTAAATGCAAATATTAACAAATAACTTAAAATACAAAACAATAAAACCATATAAAAATAAGGGTTAAATACTATTTTGGTATTTGTGGTTTGCGCCAAAATCAAATAGTTACCTGAGATTTTTAAAATATCGTAAATAATACTTGTGATAAGTTAATAAATTCACTTGTATCTCCGTCAAGATTTTACTAAAATTTTTAAAAAGAACACTGGGGTGGTCGAACCTTCCCATAGGGGGTGGGTGGCCTAAGGGTGGTTTAGTAAAATTTTTAAAAAGAACGCTGGGGTGGTCGAACCTTCCCATAGGGGGTGGGTGGCCTAGGGGTGGTTTGGCCATCTCCTTAGGCCAACCACCCCCAGGCCTGGGGGTGGCCGAACCACCTCCTTGGGCCCCAAGGGTGGTTCAGCCACCCAGCGTCAAAAGATTGGTTTAAACTAATAAAATAAAATGCTTAGTTAAAATATATAAATATTTAAAGAGTTTGATGTTTAATTGTTTTAAAAAGTGACTAACTAAATCAACAATAGATTTTTAAAGTTAAATTTAGGAAAATTTTGAAGAGTTCAATGTGAATGCTAGTATTTGAAACTTAACATTATAAGAAAACTTTAAATTAATTTATTCTCTTAAAAATTATAACGCAAATGTGACAAAGGTATGCCAAGATGATATCAGATTTCAGGCTATCTAATCCAAGCTATTCAAACCGGATCAGATAAGTACAACATGACAAAGGGTACAAGAGGCCACGTACGTATCTCCTACTGGGACTACATGCAGCAACGCTCCATCACAGTAAAAAAAAAACAGAGGTTTAAAGCTTGGGGGTTTCTTTTTAGAAATCACTTGTTCTCATAACATCTACCGCAACAGTTCTTATTTTAATTATTTAAAATATAATTTTTATTTTATTTTATTTTAGCTATTAATTTTTTACTAAACATTTATTTTAACTATTAACTTTAATTAAATATTATTTTTAGTATTATTTTATTATTTTTTATCATTTCCTCTTCTTCCCTAACAAAAGGAGAGAAAAGATTAAAATAAAAAAAATATATATATATATATATATATATAATAAAATATTATTTAAAAATTGTTAAGAAAATTTTTAAATATAAAAATTTATTGTAGCAATTGTTGAGGAAAGTTCTATTTTACGAGGACTGCTATAATAAGAAAAAATAAGCCTAATAGCCAAACTTAGCTTTAAAAAAAAAAAAAAGGATGACCAAATTACAGTCACCAAAACATAAGGAAAAAAAAAAAAAAAATCATAAAGAAGAAGAAGAAGAAGAAAGGAATCTCAAAAGATAAAAAGTATGCAGTGCGATTTGAACAGGGAAGAAAACTTTGCTTGATTCCAACGCAACATTGGTTCGTACATCCGTCCAGTATTTTTATTCCCTCTTGTGTGCCCAATAAACGCAGAATTAAGCACAATCCATCCATCCATCTCACAAACGCCGTCTTTTCGAGAGCATCATCATGTCGTCGTCGTCGGAGAAGAAGAAGAAGATCACCCTGAAGAGCTCGGACGGCGAGGCCTTCGAGGTCGACGAGGCGGTGGCGCTCGAGTCCCGACGATCAAGAAGATGATCGAGGACGATTGCACCGAAAACGGAATCCCCCTCCCGGACGTGACAAGCAAGATCTTGGCCAAGGTCATCGAGTACTGCAAGAAGCACGTCGAGGCTCAGGCGACGAACCCCGACGACCGCACCTCCAAATGCCACCTCAAGGCCTGGGACGCCGAGTTCGTCCAGGCGGTCCAGCTTGACACGGACACTCTATTCGATCTCATTCGGGTATGGTGCTGGACAAATACGGGTTGTTCGTTGATTATTGAATTATTATCGATCTCAATTGGTATTTTGTCAGCAATATATATTGTTAAGAGTATTTGTTAGTGATTTGATATTTGAAGTTGACTGTAATTTGAAAAGGAATATATAGTTGTTGTAATTAATATTGTTGTAGGCGGCAGACTCTTTAGCTATGTTTGAAGAGGAAACTTGGCCGGGAATTGGGTTGAGCCGGCGTAGCCTTAATAAGAGGTGGTCAGCCACCCTTTTATTGAGAATAATTGGGACTTTCCCCATTACAACAGTGCAGGTAGGTTTCTGCCGGCGTTCGCTTATTTTATTATTATTTTTTTTTAATATTTTGATTTAAAAAAAAAGATAAAAAATTATTTTCTGGCGCCACGTGTCAGTTGGCACTGTAGCTGGAACAGTACCGTTCCAGCTACAGTGCCGGACCTGCTCTCCCCAAACATAGCTTTTGAAAATCAAGAGCCTTCTGGATCTGACATGTCAGACTGTAGCAGACATGATCAAGGGGAAGACACCGGAGGAGATCCGCAGGACCTTTAAGAACATCAAGGACTTCACGCCGGAGGAAGAGGAGGAAGTCCGTCGGGAGAACCCGTGGGCATTTGAATGATGTGGAGTTGGAAGTTTTAAACAAGAATGTGGTATCTTTAATTTGTGATGGCGTTTACCACTGCAGAAATCTATTGGCTTCGAATGTTGCTCAAAGGTTTTCATATTTCCCTATTTACAACTCCTACATTGTGGTGTGACAATTTTAGGCGCTCTTGCTCTTCCGTCTAATTCCGGTCTATCATGCTCGCAAACATATCGAGGTTGACTATCACTTTATTTGTGAAAAAGTGGTGAACAAGGATTTTATCGTCAAGCTCATCTCCACACATGATCAACTAGCCGATGTTTTTACCAAACCTCTCACGGCAGCCCGGTTTTGCTGACTTCGTGACAAGCTTTTAGTGATTCATCATCCGAAGGACTGTCCATGGCCAGCTTTCAGATAAAGTTTACATTGTATTTACATTACTTTCAATCTATAATTTGTAGAATAGAAGAGTTCTAATTCTACTTCATATATATTCTCTATATAATAAACAGGATCACGTGTATTTAGGCATTGAAGCCTAAAACACTTTCATAGTTCCTAGTTCCTACGTCCGTCCAATATATATATTTTTATTCCCTCTCGTGTGCCCAATTAACGCAGAAGCACAATCATCCATCCATCTCACAAACGCCGTCTTTTCGAAAGCATCATGTCGTCGTCGTCGAAGAAGATCACCCTGAAGAGCTCGGACGGCGAAGCCTTCGAGGTCGACGAGGCGGTGGCGCTCGAGTCGCCGACGATCAAGGACGATTGCGCCGAAAACGTAATCCCCCTCCCGGACGTGACAAGCAAGATCTTGGCCAAGGTCATCGAGTACTGCAAGAAGCACGTCAAGGCTCAGGCGACGAACCCCGACAACCGCACCTCCGATGACGATCTCAAGGCCTGGGACGCCGAGCTCGTCCAGCTTGACACGGACACTCTATTCTGTCTCATTCAGGTATAGTGCCCGTCACATACGGGTTGTTCGTTGATTGTTGAGTTATTTATGAATCTTAATTGGTATTTTGGTGTTTGATCTTTGATTTGAAAAGGAATAATTGTTGTAATTAATATTGTTGCAGAGCCTTGTGGATCTGATACGCCAAACTGTAGCAGACATGACCATGATCAAGGAGATGACACCGGCGGCAGAATGTGAAGTTTTAAGTTGCATAGTTTGTTTGGGTTTATTATATGAGGCGTAGATAGTTATTCTAATTTTATCTTAATTTCTCTGTTTCAAGCGTTCTCTTTCTCAAAAAAGTTTGATATTTGTGTCATACACCTGAATCCCTTCTTTGTTGTGATTTCCTGGTTTTGGGTCATACACCTGTGAGCTAGCTTGATTCAAAGCTTTGTAACCATCTGATTGCAGCATTCATATATGATTGTCGCCATTGATAGCATTGATCAGCTTCTGCTTTTCATACGTACGTTGTCGTTGTGTGTGAAAACTAGGACTTAATTTGTTTTCTATTTTCAAAAAATAAAAACATAAACAAACTACACAAAACATTTTTTCCTCTTTAAAAATAATTAACAAAAAAGTCAAATCCTTGGACTTTCGAATAGAAAATAATAATAATAATAATTGAAAAAATCCTTGAAGACTTCATTTGCCTTATATCCTCTAAAACTTTACTACTAATTCAAGTTGTTTAACCATATATATATATATATATATATATATATGCTTACTTTTCCCTATTCTAACCCGCTTAACATGTAACGAATTATATATGCTTTAGTGTTAAACATTTATGTCCACTACTCAAAATAACTCTTACAACTACATTGTGTTCATTGACTTGTTTATCTACATTCTATACTACAAAAGTCTCTATTTATTAAATATGGAATATATTCTAATACACTCAAAGCTTGAGGGTGACATTTACTTGAGGATATGAACTCTATGTTAGGATTCAGGTTCCTCATTTTCATATCTGCTGTCATTTCATGGCCTTACATCCTCTAAAACTTTCTTGCTACTACTAATTGAAGTTGTTGAATCATACATTCTCGGGTGTGCTATATAATTTTGCACGCTTGATAATCATACATCCTTTTCATTTGAAATAGAAAAGATCTATTTTGTGATCTATAATAAATTTTACAGAACTAGTGATGTATATGTTGCATATCATTTAAAATTTTAAATGATATAGTACCATATATACCGTTAGATGTAACAAAATAAAATCTTGATCGTAAAATAAATCATCCTATCAATTATATTCCGTTGTTGATTGGTACAAAAGGTTTTTCTTTTTGTAATGGGGATAAGATCCTTCTATTAGTGGCAGTCAATAATTCGGGTTAATGGGATTAGGTTTTTGCCGGTGTTGGTTGCCAGCATCATCCTGCTGAAGCAACGATTCTTGGTACTCTAAGAGCACGATTTGCTTTGGTTATCTTTAACTTCAAAACATCAACTAAAAGTTGGGTGATAACTTGCTAAAAAAACAATTAAGAAGCAGCAAGTGATTACCATTGCAATCAACTTACAAATTCCAATACCATACTGGGAAATCAGTCAGCACTGAAGTTGGAATGGCAAATAGCACTTCCATGTATGATTGCAACTTATTCTGATATGGTTAGAACAAAAGACAATTGCTTGTGATGCTTGAAACAATCAAGAACATAGCTTGCAGATTCACATGGAAGTGGAATCAGCAAAAATAATACTATCTCATCAAATGTTGGATCTGGTAAAGGCAAAACTGGACGATCATGACCTGCAGACTAGAAAGCTACTGCAGAGAGATTAGTGTCAAAGAAACTGTCATAATCTGTTGGTAGCAATGGCTGTTGGAGATCACCTCTCTGACAAGTACTGAAATGCTGACCCTCTGAGTAAAGTCAGCTGTTATTTGGTATCTAGCTTCTTACAAGAATACGTGCATTCTTGGCTGAAGTCATAAAAAGTCTACACGCAATTCAATGACACCAAACTACTCTCATCAGGCAAGCATTATCCTTGACATTTTGGGAAGGACTATGCTGGTGCCCTAATCCCTTCTACTTGAAACCAACTCTCATATGAAATGTGGACAAACGAAATTCTCCAGTCAGGTAAGAAAACCAGTTTCTGTAGTCTTCACTTGATTTTGATGCTAAATCCTAGTTTCTGTGTTGTTTGGAGATGGCTGTTTTGAAGGGTTACTTGAAAAGCTCAACTTTTGTGCGAGTTCACCCATCAGCGTGCTGATCTCCTCCATACCTTCTCGCAAATTATCTCCCACTTTTAACTTGTGAACTATTTCTTTCAAATCTATAAGATTACATCCTGGAATTCTCCCCACCTTTCGATCCTTCATCATCTCTTTTACCCTAGCAACATCCTCCCATCGACCTCCCACAGCATAGACATTCAACAATAGTTGATAGTATGAGGGCTTTTGAGGTTCCATGTCAATTAGAGATTTGGCAATTTGTTCTCCTAAAGACACGTCTCCCAGGAAACGACATGAACCGAGCAAATTAGCCCAAAACATGGATTGCGATGTCTTATAGTCATCATCTTCTGGCATATTCCTTAAGATTTCCTCTGCCTGTTGGATGAACCCCACAGCTGCATAGAGATTAGCCATGCACCAATAATGTGCAAAATTGGGCTTTAGACAAAATACATTTATCATTTGGGTGAAGTAATTTCTGCCCTCTGTTAAAAATCCAGAGCGAGCACAGGCACATAGAACACCAACGAAGGTTATTTCATCTGGGATGATTCTTTCTTGCCCCTCATCTGGCCTCAAACTCTTACCAAGGTTGGTTTCTCCATGTTTTGACTTTGTCGTACCCAACATTTCACCAAATAGGGTAAGCCCGTCTTCTGGATTCCCATGAAGGCAATGCCCCAAGATCATTGCATTCCAGCAAACTAAATTCCTATTTGCCATTCTTTCAAACACTCTGCATGCTTTGTCCACCCTCTTGCACCTGCTATACATATCTATCAGAGCGGTATCAATGACTATATTTGATCTCAAGAACATCCTAATAAGAAAACCATGAACTGACCTTCCTTCCTTCAATCTAGCTGACCGACCACATGCGGTGAGCATGCTAACCACAGTCGTATCACTACTTCTCAATCCCAATTTAACCATTTCCCTGAATAACTTCAACCCACACCCAGGATTCCCGCCTTTCAAATACCCATTGATCATAATATTCCAAGAAACCACATTTCTTTCAGGCATTACGTCAAACAAATTATGAGCGAGACCCAAATTACCAAGTCTAGCATAACCATCGATGATTGAATTCCATGAAACCAAATCCCGCTTAGACATTTTGACAAATACCTTACTAGCAAGGTCAACTTCCCCACAACACCCGTACATATGGATCAAAGAGTTCTGCACTGGCAACACACAATCAACTCCATTCTTAACAGCTTGCCCGTGGCACTTCTGCCCAGATTTGACACAACCCATCTTCGCACAAGACCCAACAAGCGGTACAAAAGTATAGCTATTAGGCAAAAACCCATTTCTCAGCCATTCAAAATAGAACACCACAGCCTGGAACGGAACATGACTATTAGAGTAGGCCTTGATGACAGTATTAATACATAACCTATCTGGCCATGCTGTGTATCGGAATATCAAAACAGTGTAATCTATATCGCTGAAATTTGAAGAGTACTGCAGAACTCTTCCTGCCCAAAAGGGGTTGTGGAAGAGACCAAAAGTTATCAAATGGGCTTGGATCTGGAACAACTGCCTCGCATTCTTACATGTTTCAAGTACAAATCTTCGCTGACAAACCGAGGTTGCAGTTCTTTCTGCGGGAGCACAAGAAGAGGAAAATGGGGACGAGGAGAGGTTGGTTTTGGAAGTGGGTTGTACGAGAACGGAGTTTCTGAATCGAATAAGTTCTCGCATGGAAACTCTTGCCATTCATTGGGAATATGGTTTTGATTCACTCTCGTGGTGCCAGACTGGGCTCTCGCCATTAACGCATATTCCGGTCTTGATCGCTCGCTCTATTTCGGCTTCAGATTTTGATGGAAACAGTCGAATAGATATTAGATAGAGAGGGTGTAACTTGTAAGAGCATCACAATTGTTTATGCATTTTGGATTTAAAAGTAAAAATGCTTAATCAAATCCTTAAAATTCATCTGCATTCGCTCCATGAATACAAAAGTCTTTTATCATTTTTTTTTTCCCTCTCCTTTATTCGTTTCTCTCTCTCTCTCTCCCTCCTTTTCTTTTTAACTGTGTTTGATCAAAGAGGAGTACCATTATGGATTTTCATTAGTGGAAAGTGAGATGCGATAAAAATAAAAAATAAAAATAAAAAACTCTTTTTGATAAAATAATAATAATAATAATAATAAATTCATAATTTTAAAAGTTCCTTCTATGTGACTTTAAAAATTAGATAGTCGTCCCCAAGAGGTAGCTCAATCGGCTGGGATCACATTCAATGAAGTGGAGGTCACTAGTTCGAATTCCCCTCCCCCCTCTTGTGTAGACATGTCAAAAAAAAAAAAAAAAATTAGGTAACCAATATATATAGTTTTTTTAATCTAAGAACATAATTATATTTTCACACATTTCATAAGGGTTATAAATTTATAATGGAATTTTGATGTGTTTGTTGTCTAAATTAATAAAAAATCTTAGCAAATGGATTAGTGAATCTACTCTTCAATATATAGAATTCACATTGGATTTCATAGATTAAATTATGGATTTGCCTTTTTTTTTTAGGGAGATGGACAAGAGATTTTAACAGTTAGCTTCATATATATATATATTGTAAGAACGTAAGAATTTCACAAGAGAAACTTTTAAAATTACTCCAATAAAAGATATAAACAAAACAGTTATTATAAAATTAATTAACTTGACAAAGCCAATGGATAACTTCAACATTATCAATAAATTTTTGTGAAATTAAATTTCAAATCTTTTCTTTTTTCTTTTTAATGGTTCATATTTTTAAGCTCTTTTGACCGAGGGACATAAAACAGTGTTGGAGATCGGTGTGAGCGACGTGGCTCAGTGGTCATAACGTCGCTCCGCCACCACAGGATCAAAACTGTAGGGAAATGGTGAGGGCAAGCATAGGGCTTCTCAAAGATGCAGGGAATGGGGTCTCCAAGACTCTCTCGGAGATACTGGTCTGCCCACTCTCCAAGCTACCCTTGAGGTGATCTTTGTTTTCTTTTATTTATTTACACATTTTTGTTTGTGGGTTCTTGGAACGGTGGTCGTGCTTGTTAAGTTTAACTGCTTGTGGGTTTCCTTGTAGATATTGTGAGGAAACGAATTCTCTAATCAGTGAAGCCATTGGCGTTTCTTTTCCTGTGAGTTCTACTTCTAGATCCTGTATTTCAATTTCACAGCTTTGTAAAGAATACCTGTTCTTAGTGAGTAATTCTGCTCAAAATGGTTCATTGGTGAAATTTTTTCAGGGATTTGCTTATCTAGTAATAGCCCATGTTCCTGGATATTAAAGGGTTTTGCTGCAATTTTCTAGTTATTTAGTAAGATTTGTTTTTTAGTTGCAAAACAACCCTTTTGTTTCTCTTGTGAATTGCTATGCAGTACCATATGATAGAATGTTAATCGAATTGCCTAATAATAACTGAGGATGACTTTTCATTGCTGATAATTTTCTGAGATTTGCTTATCTAGTAAGAGTCCATGTTCCTGGATAAAGGGTTTTGCTGCAATTTCTATTTATTATGTAACATATGTATGGGGTAGCGTTGATTCATTTTGTGAATTGCAAAAATAACCCTTTTGTTTCTCTTGTAAATTTCTTTGCAGTAGCACATGATGTAAATGTTTTCCTAACTGCTCCCCAATTTATGTTTGCACTCGAATGGGTATGATTTCTTTTCATTGTTCATGTGTTTAGATAAAGGATGGGATTCCTTGCTTGGTCCCAAAGGATGGCAAGATAATTGAAGCTGATGACATGCCGAAAACCGATGATGCGGCTGATTCGTCTTCGAAACATGATTAATAATGAGGAGGTAGTGGGAGTTGGCCTCCCCTCCCCAATAGAACTGCCTTTGTCAGGCTTAGGTGAATGCCTTCTTATAGATCTAAGCTACAGCTTTGTATTTATGCAAGCAATTCTTAAAATGATCTTGTTTCTTTTGTTAAGATAAACCGTTGAGCAGTTGATTTGTCTTGTTTGTTACTTCTGCATCTGAAATTCTCTCAAATCAAAGGAAAGACTTTTTTTCACGCTGCAACTATGTTTGTGAATGGAATTATTCTTTCCAATTTTTTCTGTTTTTTGCCAAGTTAGTGGATTTATTCATAAATGGCAGATTACATGTTTGATGTAGATAAAGTTTCAGCAATGATTGCAATTGCTTAGTTCTAGAGAACTACTGAAACTCTCCAACAAATTTAGCTATTGAAGTTTGTTGGGCAATTTGTCTGGGAATAAGAAAATAAGCGCTTTTAGCTGAAGTCTGATCTTTTAAATCTCCAAATGCTGTTCTTTTGTTTTTTGTTTTCTGAGGGATTAGATCTAAAACAACTATTGTGTCTGTTAGTAGCCATTGTATGATGAATTGATTCACAAATTCTTTAATCCATCGTTCTCAAATCTGTCTTTCTCTTGGGTTGAGCTTTCTACAAAATTGCTTTGGGATTGAACCTTGTGGCTCTTACATAAAGATTGAGGCGTTGAAGTGGCCAGGGTTGTGTTTTATGTATGTGCCACAATTAGCAGTTGAAATAGGTTCTATTGGTTTCATATGTCTCTTGTAGTTGGTATGGGGATGATTTGATATGATCACAATTAGTAGATAATATGCATTAAAATAAAAATCACTCCCTACCAACATGGTAATGCCTCACACTTTAGGTTGTCTGTTGCCTTGCTTTCCTTGTTAACACTTAGCATAGGATGTATGAGTTGTTGTGGAGACTAATTTTAAATCACCGGATATCTCAATAGCTCACTTTAATAAAAAATAGTAAATTTAATGATTTAATTAATACTTTAACAGCTACCCAATATATCTCTTCTCATTTAACCTTACTGTGGTATTTGCTAGCATGGAGTTGCGCTGCCGATTCTTTTACAGGAAGCTAAGAAGTGAGGCCTCCAATTCCAAGACTGATTAAGAGGGAGAATACAACCATTATTTATGTTCCTTCCTTTGTTGTTTACTGTTCACTGTGAGACCAAAAAAATAATTATTATTTTGCTTAGTGGTCGTGTTCTATCAACATATTTCTTTCCGCGCCAGGGGCATCCAATGTTATGACTATTCACAGTCCAGAAACATTTCTTGGTTTGCGTTTTATTTTGTTGTATCGAACGATATAACTAGTGCCGCTTCATTTAAAATTTTAAATGTCATTTCAACATATTTACCACGCAGCTACATATACAACAGTAGATGTGTGAAATCTAATCTTGCCTATGAAATAGTTCATCTCCATTTCAAAACATACGACTTTCGAGAACACAATTAAGCATTTGGTACAATTGTAGTTTGACATTTAAAATCACAGATTAGCATTTAAAATTATGTATTTTGAAAAACACATCCTAAGCCTTTTGGTGCATTTTCAAATTGCGAAATTATAAAAATGTCCTCTCAAACGATGCATTTTCTGCGATTTAATTTAAAATTGTACTTTTGATCTGCAAAATTGTAGTGCCAAACATACTCTTAAATGAATAGGATTCTAATCCTCGTAGAGTCGGAGTCCATGACTGAGTAGATATATATTGGTTTTATGAATATTATGATGGGTAAAACTATACCCAATCTACCAAATGAAATAAATGAATTGACTAGAGGAGGTGTTAGCTTTGTAAACTATTACCTATCCATGATCTTCCATTAATGAAGCAAAAAAGGTCAAGAGTAACACTCTGTTTAGGTGTAACCGCTTTATGATGGTCACTTGAATCCTCCCTGCCTATCTTAAATTAACAAGCCTTCCAAACGACGCAAATAAAAAAAAACTGAGCAACAAAACGAGCCGTTGCTTTCAAACTCTTTTTCTTCAACAAAACCTTCCTCTTATTAAAGATCTAATACAAACGTTATGACTCTCGTCAAACCAAATGGTTTTCAGGAAGTTGGTGTCCTTCGTCTATAATCTTATTGGTCCAAGAGCGCAGCTGCTGAGATCCAAGGAAGCTCCATCATCTTCTTGCCATGTGATCAGATGGGATGGAATGCAGCAGGAGGACGAGGAAGGTCCATCCATGGCTCCACAACCACAAGGGTCCTGCAGCTTAGGTGAGTTTCTTGATCAAGTTGAACTTTGCTGTGTGTGCTTGTCCAGATTAAAGAAGGGGCAGGATATACGTGTTCTTCCTTGCCTGCATGAGTTTCACAGGGTCTGCGTCGACAGGTGGTTCAATGCATGCCGGAAAACCTGCCCAGTGTGCCGGTTTTCCATCGGAGGAGACGACAATTGTCGTAAACAGGAAGTGCTCACTGATGAGATGGTGATCTGGTTTTCTTCTTTTCATGCAGCTGGTTTCTAACCTTTAAATTCTAATCAATCTTGCAAAAGAAACATATACAATTTCTTTTTCTTTTTAAAGTATAATGTATAAGACCGAGATGTTCCACCAATCAATCATCATATGCTTCCGATGAAACATTCTTGCCTGGACACCCAAAGCATTTATCTAGACAAGTGAACTCTATTAAAACTCTCTCGCGTGTCTGGGGTATGCAGGGATTAGGCAAAATGCAATTCTTTGCTAGAATTGCAGCTGATTTTGATCCCTATATCATGTAATATATGCAACTTTTTTGTATTTTTCGATAGGGGTGATATGCATCTACACAACATGCTTGTAGAGAGTTTACAATCGGAGGTCGTCCCACCTACTTTTTATTGGATTGTATTGGAAAAGTTTGGTATGGGAAGTTAGGCCAATTTTTTTTTTATGGCCCTTACAATGACCCAATTATCAAATATTCCCCCTATACCAATATGAATATTGAATTGTCCACCAACTCATAACAACAACCCAAAAAAAAATAAAACTCTAGAAACAGTACATTTATCTCTCTATATTTAAAACTCTAGAAAGAGTACATTTATTTATCTCTCTATTTAAAACTCTAGAAAGAGTACATTTATCTCTTTCTATTTATTAAGCAACTTTAGTAGGTGCCCATCTAGCACTCATTTTCATAAAGTCAAGTGAATTTATAGATAAAATAAAAGAGTAAAACCGCTGTCCTTGTTAAGTAATTCTACAAGTTCTTCTTGTGTATCTACAAAAATGATATTAACTTCTAAAATTATCATTTGATCAAAATCTAATAGTGATTAATCATAAAACCAATGATGATTTTAAGAGTCACATCATCCTTAGAGATACAAGAAAAACTTGTAACATTACTCGATGTGCATAAGCTGTGGGAGAAAAAGAGCAAAACCGCTAATCTTTAATTATTTCTTTTGGCCTTAAAGAAAACGACTAAAGCAAAAGGCGACCCGAAAGCAATGCACGTTATCTTTAGGGCAAGCGAAGGGGAAAGGGTGGTGGTGGGTCTGATTTTGTTCTTGATTATGTTCCATCGGGTCTCCTTTTGTACAAAAAGAAAAATCACGACGCATCGGGGGAGCGTTGAAACGGTTTTTTCGTTTGGAAAGAAAAGTATCCTAACGGTTCTACAGAGGGAGTGCTTTGACCCAAATATAAAACGAAAACACATTTTTGTTAGGGGAAAGTACTTTTATCTCACTCTAATTATTCATTGGCACCATTGCAATGTCCCCTTTTGCACAAAAATAACTAAATTGCCCCTAAAAAAATTTAAAAAATATGAAAACAAAAGACAAAATATTCCGGAGACATGTTTTTTTTCCTTTTAGTTTTTTTTTTTTAATTTTTTGAGAAAATTATCCTTTTTCCCAAGAACTATCATGTGATGATGACCATTTTAAAAACTATAAATTACAACCTCATCCAACTACCATTTCATTACTAAAACCTCCTTCAGTCAGTCAACGTCGTTAGGTCAGACGGTTATCCTGTGAACAATATTGTAAATAGTACTTATACCATGATCAGTATCGTAAACAATAAAGTTGACCGTCCGACTTAATAGCCTTAACTAATGGAATGAAGATTTTGATAACAAAATAATAATTTGATAGGATCGTAATGTAAAGCTGATAATTGATAAGAAAAATGGTCATTAGTTTATGAGAAAAATGATAATTTTTCCTTTTTTTTTTTCAAAAAAAAAAAGAAGGGACATGGCGACAACAATGCTAGTATGAACAGAAGAACAGCGCAAAAAAATAAAAGTTGAAGGACATTTACAAATTACTCATTGGTTAGATGGGTAATATTAATAAATGTCCTTTTCCCTTATTGTTGAAGTACAATGCCTGTGAAATTGAAAGTATACTTCACGATCACACGCTTTTTTTTTTTTTCTTCTGAATTATTTGGGTCATGCCGACGAAAAAGAGTCTTTTCTCGAGCAATGGGACGAAGCACACACTTCACGTCACTCTTTGAAAAAGAAGAAAAGCCATTAACCAACAAGACTGTCCCCAAAAATAGCCGTAGCCAGAAAGTAGAAATATCTATCATCAAGAGGGAGAGAAGGAAGGGTTTTGACCCACAACTCGCGTGGCAAACAAGAAGCACTTCTCCCATTGGATTGAGGTTCAATCAAGATTTTACCAAATGCGTTGAACAGCAATAAAGGAAAAGAAAAATTTCTTAATGCACTTAAAAACGCCACCAGAAACGCAACAAAAGAGGGCATCAATGAGAGTAATAATAAGGGGAAAGAAAAGAGAGAGCCTGATAAGGGGAATATGAAAGAAGAGATAAAAAGAGATGTTGAAAACTTGAAAGCGATGGCCAGCAAAGGAAAGGAACAATAAGGGGAAATGATGACCATTTCACTGTGCAATCTCATTGGTGGTGGGGAAGTGCTCCTTTTCCTCCCCAACTTCTTTCCATTTAACATTTTTAAGGAAGAGAAAAACAAAAGAGAGGAAAAGAGGCAGTCAAAGGAAGGATACAAAAAAGACCCATCAACTTAAATTTCTGCAATGCAAAAACACTAAACTCATTTTTTGTTTGTTCCCATACATGCATTGTTCTTTCCTGAAACCACTATAATATGGAGGTACACCCACCTACAAAAACACATAGAAACCTCAAAAGGCTATGATGATTCTCAAAATGGAGCCGTTGAGGTTCTGTGGAGCGAGTTCTTTTTGGGAAGTTGAGCAGCTGCGGCCAATCTTAGCTGCCCAAAAAATAAATAAATAAAAGGACACCAACATCAAACTATATATCATCATCCCCAGGAATCCCAAACAGCCTACAGATGTCATTGCCAAAATGGAAATATATAGCAACTTTTTTTTCTTTTTTTGTTTTCTTAAAAATACTGTACTTTGATACTATCTTTATAAAGGTTGTTTTTAAATGTGATAGTAAATATAAACTTCTATTTGAATAACATAATATATTTTGAAAAAAATTGAATAACGAAAAGTTGTCACAAGAAATGTCAAAACTATCAAGTTTTTTTCCAAAAGTTCGACCATATATCTTAGGACGGTGACGTATAATTTGAAAACCAACTTTTGATAAAAAAAATTTGAAATTTGTAGCGCTTCTTTGGGAGGAATAACAAAACAAATCTCGAGTAACAGTAACACTAACCTGTTCTTGCTGTTTTCGAAGTCTTGCATTCTCTTCCATCAAGTGAGCAACTTCAAGTTCCAATTCGTTTGTATATGCCTGTACGAAGGAAAAATGCTTTCAGGAAACAAAATCTAACGGAACCATATTTTATTAAACTTGGAAGAACAAAAAAGACAGACACATTCCTGCTTTCTAGCTCTCGATCGTGCAGCGGACTCTCTGTTCTTGATCATACGCTTATGTCGCCGATCGCCGGAACTACCGTCGGATTCTGGAACCCTTTTCTTCCCAAAAGATGCCAAGCCGGTGGAGGAAGCCAGAGCCTCAAACGGGCTACTGAAGGAAGTGACATTAGATTGTAAATGCGAGTTAGGCCGAAGTGGGTCAGACTGATCAAGAAAATGGAACTCGCAGCCGGAATTCAAGCTTAAGACGGTGGCTGGGGGCGGCGCCAAAGAGCCAGGTGGCGGGCAGTAGACGGCTGCGGCGGCTGTGGTGGAAACTATGCGGGCCGGTGGTGGGTCTTTGGAGAAGGGTCGAGCAAGAAAGTCTTGAAGGATGACGTTGTTGTTGGAGGCGGTTTCTTGGTCTTGGAGGGAGGCAAGATTGATGTCCTTCCAGACCTCTTCCATGGTTTTGGTGGTTCTTGAGGTGCGGTGGCCGAGGCAGGAGGTTGAGAATGGGGAGGCTGACGAGGATGATGACGTGGATGAGATTGACTTGGAGGAAGATGGTGAGCCTCTGTGGTTGAGGCACCTGGCCGTTTTGTTTAAGCTGCTGCTGCCTTCTTCAGCCGCTGCTGATGGCACCATGAATGCTGTGTATGAGATGGGTTGGAGGTGTCCAAGAGAGTTGGGGGGGAGGGAGGGAGTGAGAGAGACACAGCTTGTGTGAATTGTCATGTCTCATATATGCGTGGTCTGTGCCACGCGTGCCAATCAAGCTTGGGAGGGAGTCCTACGTACCTACGACTGTGACTGTAGTCTGTCTCTGTGTCTGTGAGGCTTGTTTTTTATGAGTTGGGGGAGGATTTTTTGTGTTTTTTTTTAGGGTAAGGGAAAACAGTACGTACCCTTTTGATTTGATCCACCCTACCCTTCCCCTTTGGCAACTTCTTCACTATTCTCGGGCATTCGAGACATTTTCAATCTATTAAGATCAAATATTACTGTTTCCAGTTGCGTCCCACCCGTGCCTGAGGCCTGATGATGTCTCTTTTTAGAACAAAAACAACAAAAGGGGTGCTTCTATGTACTCTACAAATAAAGAAAACTACTTTAATGCCCTAGTAAAGTATCTAGTTATGGTGTTTTAATGCTCTATATAGACTATCAATCTAAGAGGGGCAACCAACTATATTACTTGTTATATATATAGTATATAGACTATCAATCTAAGGCGGCTAATCAAGATTTAATTGAAATTTTTTATACTTATAACACTTTGGGACGGAACTAGGTGTTAGTATGGGACGTTTCCCCACTCCCAAATTTTTATTTATTTATTATTAGGCTAAAAACTAAGTTGAATTAGCACCATCCCCCGCCCCCCATGCACAAAGTTTTTAAGAAAAATACACTTTACCTAATTCTTAGGGTGGGGGCGAAATCACCCTATGGCTTGGGGGGCTTAAAACCCCCCAAGCCATTGGATAGTCCACTATTCTTTTTTTTGCTGCCTCCCAAGTTAAAGTTTATAGTTATGCCCCTGCCTAGGGCATTTTGGGGCAATTAGGGACTAAGATATCTCGTGTGATGCACATGATGTAATTTTTGTCCAAATAGATAGAAAAACTTAATTAAAGGCTCTAAGAGCATTCTTAATGGAAGAGTCATATTTTTATGTAAAATAGCTTCTAAAAACTCACTTTTTTCTAGTTTAGCTAAACCATTTTTAAATGTCTCTACATCTAATTAACTATATTTCTATCTATTCTATTAAAATATTATTAAAAGTAAGAAAAGTTTTGGGAAAAAGAGAACATATGAGAGGAAAAATGGGAAAAATTTTGAGAAAAAAAAAAAAAAAACATGCAGAGAAAAAGTAGGAAAAGATTTGAGAAAAAGAGAAAACATGTGAGAGAAACAATGAAAAATAAAATAGCTCCCTTGAAAAGTGCTGCTACATTTAGTTTTTTTTTTTAGCTCTTCCAATCAAATATCTATTTTACATTTTCTTTTAACTAATCCAATGTAGGAGGTTTTTTAAACATTTGAATAGCCATTTTAGATAAAAATAACATTTGGCTCTTTCATTGAGAATGCTCTAAGTATATAGTTTGTGGAGTTCAAGTGTTACTCTTTAAACTCTAAATATAAAATAATGCCAAAGTGGGACTATTTTAGGAGTAAAATATAATTTTTCATTTTTTTTTTATAAATTAATATGACAGTTCACGTTATAATTAACAAAGTTATGGTAAAGACTTAATTTGAGTACCCAAGTATTTTCTTGAACTTATATTCCTTGTTATTAACAGTATAAGAATAGATTTGTTTGGTAACTCTTTTTCTTTTCTTTCTATTCAAAAAAATTAAAATATTAACAAATAGTTTTTCTTATAAAACACACTAATAATAACTTTAACTCAACCCAACAAAAAAGAAAAAATAAAATTTGTAATTGTAATGGAGCTAAACATTATCCGTATTTTTAAGGAATAATTCAATTGGTTGTAAATTACGTTTCATGTAACACATGTCACTAATTCAAATTTTTCTTCATCTTTCTTATAAAAAAAAAATTAATAATAAAAAATTATCCCTGCTCAATGCTGCTGTTAGGATTTCAACTTGCATGGGAGTTTACGCCAATTTCAACAAAAATAAAAATAAAAAATTAAAAATTAATGTTTACAACTGCACTACCATAAATGAATGATGAGCCGGCGGATGAAGGATGAAGCTCTCCACCTATCTTTTCTATCATGAGCAAATAGAACACGAACACCACAACAAAACAACAGAAGGAAGAAACGACCGGAACAAAAAGCCAAAAAACAAAGTGGGTGGGTGGGGGCAATGGGCATCCTAACGTTATTCATCATACAATAAAACTGTCAGTAAAGTTAAAACCTGGTACGTGTGACGTGTCAAAATTCGTGTGTTTTTTTTTTTTTACTCTTTTGACGAGAAAACATAAAATAATAAATAACAATCACAATAATTTTTAATACTATGTTAAGAAAGCCAGCATTTGATAACGAGAAGATGGAAATAAATGATAATTTAACACGAGATTATAATAAATTTTCCGTAAAATGGCATGGAAATTTTCTCCTGAGTCTGTTGGAAAAGGATGTATGATGTAGGCAAACAATTAGTTGAGTTGAGTAGGCCATTGGGGACCTTCGGTGACTGTTAAGGGCTTTTTTTGTTATTAGAGGTCTATTGTTCTCCTTTAAGGTCGGTTGACTAGCCTTCCGCTTTGTGTTCCCGTTTTTACTCCCTAAATTACTAAAAATCTAAGTAACAAAATTGACTTGGAGATATCCGGTGGCAAAATTTTGGAATCTTTATCAAGTCTATCATCATAAAACGTGCCCTGAAAATAGTACTAATAGTGAATTTTTTTTTTTAAAAAAAAAAGAAAATAAAGGGGGTTGTGGAAGCACTCTTGTAGAAAGTAGAAGATCTAACCAAATAGTACCAAAATCCAACCAAGTCATTGGCAATGCAAAGTTGGTCAAGAGATGAAAGATTGAGATTTGAGTGAGAGTGATCAGAGATCACAGAGTCTAGTCTTGAATTTATAGACAGCTGTCAGCTCTGTATTGCTCTGCCCCAAACTCTCTTCACATCTTTTCCAATTTCCTGTACCCTCTTCTGCTACACCCCCCCTAAAAGCCATTAATAAAAACCACCCTTTCTTTCTTTCTTCTTTGCAGGCCCCCCTCCACTTCGTTCTTATTATTATTATTCTTTGTTTATGCACTCACTCTTTCCACCTTTAACTCCTCTCTAGTCTCTACCAAAAACCTTCCCAAAAAGTAGCTCTGAACCACACTGTTTACTGCCACTTATTATTAGCCCCCTTTGATTCTTCAACCTCCCCAAAACAAACACCCTCAATATAATCTGCAAAACAATTGTCTATCAATTCAATGCTATTGTATAGTGTATACAGTACCCATGTACCACATAAATAACTTTTAAAAATTTAATAATAATAAGAATGAACAGAGCCAAAGATGGCTTACTGGCTACTGCATAAATAAATGACGAGATTCTCACTCTTCTGGGCGGTGGGTGTCATTTGATCGAGACCCATCGGCCTTCCCAGGCGAACTGGGATTCTGATTCTTCATAATTATTATGTTTTTTGTAACATGATCCATTGGTAACAAGAGTGTAAGTATCCTTATATCCTTTGGATATTCCTAACAGAACAAACTGCAGTACAGCACGAATTCTGAGGCAATCAATTGGGCGTAGAGGTCATGGATCCCCTCAACAGTGCATAGAGCAACCCCCCCTAAACGTCTTTTCTTTTTCTTTTTTCCTTTTTTTTTTTTATCTCTTCTTTATTATTTGCCAAATCCATGTGCTCTTTCACCATGGCGTCTACGCCACTTTCAGTTTCATCTTATGCTTGGGTTTTGCAGGAACCTGGTTGACTTTAAAGTGACACAAAAACGAGACCAAACAAATTGGGTAAGAATGTGTGTCAATGTGGGGTGATTTGCAGCCTCTTTGGAGGGCCTAGCAATCTTGCCTGCTTGAGAAATATATATATATATATATGTTAGCTTTGTAGGGAGAGAAGGAAATATTTAGAGAGATGTGATTGGCATTGGCAACAACTACTACTTTAGCCTGCACACGTGGACGCAGACAGCAATGTTCCTTTGACGTTAACTCACTCTTCCTCATACACAAAGTGTGAGATATGAGAATGTTTTTTGAAACAGTCAAACGTGAGATGTTGCTGCTAAGAATGTCTTTTTATGACTCTCTTTTGGTTAAACAAGATGCATGTGCTTATTTTGGCAATCCTTTGGAGACTTGCTGCATTTGTGATAACATCATTTTATAAGTTGCACTAGGCATATTTGGATAGGTAGCAATTAACCTGACCCATTTAATCTTCAACCCTAATATGTAAATTTTGTGTCACATTTACGGGTCATGTTAAAAAAAATTTAACCCTAAATGAACTTTCTATATTACATGTATGAAAGACCCAATTAGCCCTATTCTACTCAATACCTATTTGAATTGTTTGAAGACTTGCCCTTCTCAAAATAAAAGCCGACAATATGGACAATTAATTGCTCATGATCCTGGTGCACAATAAGAAATATACTTTTAAAATTATTATCAAACATATTTCTAACTCTTTTTTAAAAAAAGAACCTAGTATTAAACTTGTTGATAGTAGATCATACGTGGGTTATACCGTTATAGTGGCTACACAAAGTTATGCCCGCTCTTCTTTTTTCTAAATTTATATTTATTAGTATTATTTATTAATTTAGCCAAAATTAAATAAATATGTCTATCCTTTTAGTCGAAAGACATATAGTTATGCCATTTTGGATAGTGTGATAAAAATTAAGAAAAAAAAAATGAAACTTTTAATGAGTAATATTTGTTCCACAACACCCCCACAACACTCCCCTTCCCAAACACTATTCATTTTGTTGGGTCATAGATCGGCAGTCAATAAGGCCCGACTAGCCTCACGGCCCAAAAACCTATCAAACTCGCTATGGGCTAAATCTACATGGAAGCTTAGTCATTAATGCCCGACAGCTAGTCGGCCTCCAGGGCATAATAGTCTTATATCGAGGATAGATTAGTCATCTCACATGATGGATCTGTTATCCCCACACAAACGCGATAGAATATCATTCAAATTCAAATAGTCATTTACATCTATCGAAATACATGCCAGTTGTCAACACCTGAATTATCCACATATGACCGAGAACTACTTGAACATTCTTATCTAACGCTAGCAAAGTTCAAACTACTTATCCCATAATCTTAGACTATTAAGATCATTGGGCGGCTAACAAACTCTATCCTTCGCGTATAATTGCCCAACAGATATCCAATACGAGAGCCAAAGCGTACAGAGAACAAACTCTACTCCATGCCTACAAATAGAAGTCATAATTTAAACCAATGGTAGTCGCAACTCTTGTTCTTTAACTTTTGTTGCTTATACACTTTTCCCTCAAAATACTGACTTAGGCATTAGAGCTTTCCCACCGGAACACCACTGGTTGCTCTAATCATTATTCTTTGCTTTTTCTATGCAGCCCGACACATCCTCGGACACCGCAGCACTACTCGGAATTTGTGTCACACCTGCATCAACACATTTTAGTCCCCAAGAAAAAGAAAATTAACATCAAACATTCTCACTTTTATATCACATCATTTACTTTTTACTACTATTCAAATAAAAAAATCACTATAAAACAAAATTTTTTTACTTTTCAATACCACTTTTTTTTTTTTTTTTTCACTTTTCTATGTCCATCATTATTTTATTTTTTTAATTTTTTTATTGTGAATAGCGCCATGAAAAAGCTATGTTGTTTGCCTAACACTACCTTAGTATGCCCTTTTTTACTCTCTAATTATTTCGGATAGAAAAGATTTACAATTTCAAAAGGCAATTAGTAAAATTATAATTTTTAAAAACATATTTAAACATGTCATAAAATCATAATTCAATTCTTAAAAGTTAAAATCACAGTTAAATCCTTACGATTGTATATTTTAAAAATAATTTAAATTTTAAGTACTTTTTTCAAACACAACAACACTTACACGGATATTGTTTAAAAAATGCACGGACTCTTAAAAATATAACCTCATGATCTACGAAACAAAGTGCTGTCAAATCAAATTGGTCCGAAGTGCACAAAGATGGACTCAAAAAAGGACACATTTTCACTGCAGCTATGTTTGGCTGCCAGGTCGTAACTGTAACAGATTTGATTAATAAAAATAAATAACTAAAAGTATTTTGTATAAAAAAATTTTAAAAAATATAATAATAATAATTAATTTGAAGAAAAAAGTAAAAATATTGAAGTCATTTTAGAAAGAAAAGTGTAAAATTCTTTTTTGAATTTTAGGTCATGGGTCCTCTTTCCGGTCTAGCCTCTTGCCAAACATAACCTGTTTTCTTTCAAAAACATTGTGGACGACGCTCAAGGGAAAGAAAGAAAAAATCAAAAGCATTGTGGGAAATCGTTTCCTCCTGAATATATACTACACCGGATAAACAAATCCAAGTTCTGCCAGCTGACACACCAATTCTTATGAAGAGATGTGCTATTTTATTTTCTCTCAGCTTTCTTTCAGCATATTCAGTCTATTCTAGTTGACATGACAAATTCAATTTATCATCAATTTTTTTTTAAAAAAATAATAATAATTTTGATTTAAGAGTAGATTGAACATGCCACTTAAACTGAATATGCTGAAAAAAAAATGCAAAATAACATTTCTCTACTGATTAAAACAAGAAGTGAGGGAAAAGAAACAACACCGTAAAAGGGTTAATCCAATTCAGAGAGGGCCAAGTTCCAAAAGCTCCAAAGTTTAAATTAACATGAATGCCAACAACATCCAGCCCAAATCTGGAAAATCCAAAGGATTGTCCCCAAAGGGACCATCTTTATGCAGTAGATTCTTCAAAGGGTTTGAAGAAATAAGATATACATATAAATGTAATAATATAAGTATGAAATATGTGACACAGAAATCCAAAAAAGGAAAAAAAAAAAAAAGATGGATCAAGAAAAGAAAAATAGCAGTTGTAACACGAGCTGCAGCATCCAGCAAAAGCCACCCACCTCTCTTCCCCCTCACAGTCGGCAGACATGAATCCACCAAGCACTTGCATCACTCAGAATTATATGTATACCTCCGGAAAGTGGAGGTGATCTGACCCCAAAGATTCAAAAAAACCAGCTGAGGGGCAGGCAAGGGAAATGAGATAAAAATTCCCAATACAAAAACATTGATCATGCCACCATAAAGAGCAATGGAGTTAAATGCAAAACCCCCACAAAAACCATACATGCTGCTACTAGCTCGAGTCATAAATGGTTCTTTTTGTTTTTTGTTTTTTTTTTTTTTTTCTGCTTTAATCTTTTTCTGTTCCGTAATAAGTTTCCCTGTTCCCCTTCCAAATAATGGCTTCCCATGTGCTCATGAGAAATCATGTTCTATAGTACCATGGAAAGACCACTACCTGCAGTTCAAGTCCCTCCCTTCCCCTCTTTTCTTCAGAAATTAGTTCTTAAAAAAAAGTGCACACAGACTCTCTTACTCTAATTTCTTTCCGAACCAGCTTGAGAATTGACTTGATCTGTCCTCTTCCCACCAGACAGCTGGAACTGGTTGCTCAAGTCCCCAGATTGTAGTCCACTTTGGAATGCCTCAGCACGAACATCTGATTGTCCCCTTGCACTGCTGAGGTCAGCAGTCTTCTCCAGTGCCATGTTTTGGACTTGAGCTGTCAGCATATCGTGACTGGATTTTCCATAGGTCTGTTGGCCTGAAGTATTAGGAAACTGAACTGCAGGTGGCATTATCCATCTCTGCCAATCGTGCCGCCTTCTTACTTTGTCACCCTAAAAGACAAAGGCAAAGGGATTGAAATTAGAGAAGCAACAAGATTTGACACAGTGCCAAAAGGTCGTCAAACCAGCTGAATACCATTAATCTTCAAACCAATGACCCTAAACACATTCAATAAATATACCTGTACTTCCAGAAAACTTGAAGCTCGAAGAGCCTCCACTATATGCTGGATATTTTCTGTCAAGTGCATAACCTGGAAAGCAAGCCACAAAAACATATCATCTATGCATCAATAGATTAAGAACAAAAAATTGCTCTGGCACTACTGCAACGTTGGGACTATCACATCCATTTTTTGAAGCATTTTTTTCTTTGGCATGGAAAGGGAAAAATACCAAAAGTGGCATATTGTGACCAAAAGACAAAAACCGCAACGATAAATCAGAAAGAATGGGACAGCACAAAGACAAATAGTCAGATTCCAATTTATATAAACCTGTACAGGCAACGATGGCATTAAAAACACAAGCCAGCACCGGCACAGAAGATATGCAGGAGATAATGCATCAGAGAACAGAAATACAAAAATAATAAAATTACTCAATGTCTTCCACCTGTCTGTTTATGATATCTCAGAAATAAACATTCCAAAGGCAGTTCATGAGAAAAGAAGCTTACAGCCAGACCTGGAAACCAGAAAATCAATTGATTAACCGTCCTGCATGGAATCTACCTCGACTTTAAACACCTTTCCAATAATCAACCAATAGTTTAAAAACTTTTATCTCATCATCCCAAACTCCCAAGTATTTGTCCCCATGCAGGTATCCCCTTAATAAGATATAGATACTTCAATGATATCGTCATCCACAAACACAATCCTTGCATGTCAACAAATGTTTTGATTAAAAGAGTATAGTAAAAGGTAATTTTCATTATTGGTAAAAAGAAAAAAATAATGTAAAGCTTAAAAGATAGGCCAATAAAACTTTTTGATTAGTTTTGCCTGTCAAACGAAGTTTTAAAACTAAAAAAAATTAGCAACACCTTTGACCAGCAACATAAAAGGTACTGACATTTTTTTTGTTTTTTTGGGATTGGTAAGTTACGCACTTGGTGGGACTTGAACATACGACCTCACCCCCACCTTGCTACAAAGGGAGGAAGTACTAGTAGAGCTAAAGCAAGCTCATTGGTAACAGGTACTGACTGGTGAAAACGGCAAATATCTATAGGTTAAACTTTGCAAATGAAAATATTTTTTATTTCCAAAAAGAAAAATCAAAATACATCAATTTATGAAAAATCAAACATCTAACAGCACAAGGTCATAAAAGAAGAATAAATAGCAACCAATTCCCAGAGCCACTATCTGATCATGGGATAAAAACCTAGTTGGGGGTTAGTAGAAACCAAATGCAAGTTAAAAGAACATACGCTGAATATATCACCAACTTATCAAAAAAGCGAATAGATTTCTTGCACCACTGTTAGAATCGAAGGACATCACTTTTCAAATAAATTCACTAGAAAGAGATTTTTTTTTAAAAAAAAAAAAGAAAAGAAAAAAAAAGTGTGGTCTCAGTGCACAAAAACCAAAGAATAATGATGCAACAAAAGCAGGAAACATCATCTTCTGGCAGCTAAAGTAATGGCACTTCAATACTACATCCAGGACTTCAGCAGGACTTATCTTAGGCATCTACACTTTCAAGATATGATTCATCATATATACTGTTGCTGCAAACCATAAATCTGAAACTAAAGAAAGCTACTCAGCAAATAGTTTTGGCGAGTTTATTAACCACCCAAAAATTTGAATGTCACAAATAGTGAGTAGGTAAAACTGTAATACCTAACCGAGACAAAAATAAATATAGAATCACTCCTCAAAGCTGCTCTTAATGAATTTGTCAAGCTCCAGAAAGACTATTGCATGTGCAGAAATAATAAGAAAGTCCAATTGATCCCTTCTGGAAACTTAAATGGTTCAAAGTGATCTTAAACAAAATGAAGTCAATCATGCACTAATGGAACAAACATCCATATACATAGGTAACATAAATGAAGCAAATATTGCACTAGTGGACCCACAAGTGAAAGGAGTATTGAAGGATGACTATAGATCTTTACATTATAATTCAACTTCAAGGGACTTGAAAGTGAAAGAATCCATTTTCCGAAACATTGAAAATTAATGAGTAGGATAAGCAGTGCAGATTATGCATTATTTTCGATCTAGTTAGTATAAGCAGCGCAGATTATACATAGCAAGAGGGAGCATTTGTATACTAAAGATTGGGTGAGTTAAGCCAAACCTACAGTTCATCCAGTCAAATATAAATATCATATATACTAATTACATGGCCAGCCATGCTTCATAATGTCAATTGTGAGCAATCTAGAAAAAAGACAACCATGATGATGAGAGAGTTGATGCATAACTAATGAAATATTGAATATCTTGAAGATGGTTGGCACACTAAGAGGACAATATTATATTAGAAAATTATCATCCAAAATGGATAGCAAATCTGCAGCAATGACGTGTTAACTTCAACATTGAAGTAGTGGACAGAGGCAAAAAAGAAGAGCGTTATGGCATCAAGGGAAGTCAAGGTGGTTGATACTGTAATAGGTCATTTGGCACTGTATTAAGTTCAATAGTGAAGGATTGCTTAGCAATTCCAAGAAATTTAGCAAGCAAATGAGGTTTTATTTAGTTGAACAAGGAAGACTTAACTTTCAAGCTAATCACACAATTTCCCGTATTAAGAGTAAAATACAAATGTAGTAAACATCCGTAGCCTATTATACTCTAAAGTAGCATGATATCTTGACATTCATATAAAAAACACAAGACTTCACACATAAGAAATGCTTTTGTGACACAGAATGTACAAGAAACAATAATAATATTGATGAGATCGAGAAACGGGACCATGAAATAAGTTCTATGAGACTAAGAGCATTTGCATTGGGTTAGCCCCCCCCCCAAAAAAAAAAAAAAGAAGCCCCAAATCCAATAGCCATCACCCCCTCTAAAATAGCACTGTAGCTCAATCTAAAAGTTTTGCACTCTAAAAAGTTCTCTCTCTCACACACACACACACAAAAAAAGAAAGAATTTTTATGCGGTATAGACATATAATAGATACGTGGATGTGGAAAAGTATTTAGCCAAAATAGAATAAAGTAGTCTATAATATAAAATTTAGATAGAAATTTAGAGAAGCAAATGCGAATGCTCTAACTTCAGAATGGTGAATATGAAAGAACAGGACTATTTAAAAACAAGGTTTGATAAGCCAACATTCTTCTTGTCACAATTCAACCATATACCAAATATTTTCACATAGCTATTTTTTTCAAAAGTACATGTTGAATCTTGATTGCAAAATCTATTACCTTCACGTGTATATCACAATCATTCCTAGATCAAAAGAATATAGAAAACTTTCCACAAATAGAGCATCAAATGAACTATGTTAGCACAGGGTGCCAAAAAAGAACTATTGCAGCCACAGAATTCAGCAATGCTAAAAAAGCAATTGCTGTGTTAAGTTAAAATAAAAATAAATAACTTGATGCAAATAAGATCACCAGAGCTCTAAACAAAAACCACTTCTAATAGTTCATGAAGTGCTTTATTCATTTATTAGGCATTACTCAAAATCCTCAATTGACGTCAGTTGCGCAATTGATGACACCTCATATATCACCAAGAAATTCCAGGATTGTTAAGGTGAATGTCCAATGAGCGTTGAAGTTGAAAAGTTAAGACAAAATATGAAACTGATCATAAATAATTAGCAATAAACACAGAACACTACATCACTATCGCATAAGCAAAACCATTGAAATACCCCCAAACAACTCACTTTGTTGAAGCCTGCTATCAATTTAATAGGAACCCAGCCCTGGTCATCCATGTTCTGCCGCAAGTATGTATCTTTAATTAAATTCTCACCACTGCAATAATCGAATACGAGGTGCAATACAAGTTAACATTCCGACAGTAGAATAAGTTGATCATGACAATAACAGAAAAATAGTTAACTAATTATATTGCCTAATTGGAAAGTTGAATAGAATACCTGAAATAATAATCTATCTGATTAACTATCTTAGTATGCAACTGAGGATCTGGAGCAGGGAGAAAAACTGCATGAGGTGGTATTGGGG
Source organism: Corylus avellana (assembly GCF_901000735.1). Taxonomy (NCBI): domain Eukaryota; kingdom Viridiplantae; phylum Streptophyta; class Magnoliopsida; order Fagales; family Betulaceae; genus Corylus; species Corylus avellana. Next base: position 1,418,029 of record NC_081542.1, on the reverse strand, counting down.
CAACAAAAGGCATGCCTCTGATTGAGTCAGGAGGTGGAGTAGCAACATATACCACTTGTGGTGGCAGTTCTGGAAAATGGATTGCGGCCTTAGAGCAAGCCCACACACTAAAAGCATAAAACTTGAATATTAATACAGCTTACCAGGGAAACCAATGGGAGTGCCAAAAGGCCGCATTTGTGGTGGGGGAATAAATGGGGCAGAATTCGGTGGTGGTGGTGGGGGCCTTATAAACCTAGGCACAACCCTCTGTTGCTGCATGTGGGTGTCTCTACCAGGGAAATTCCGATGAGCATTCCAATCTTGATTTCCACGGTCTTGGTCACGCCTGCCTCCATAACCATGATTGTGAGAACCATCTCCACGTGGATGTGATCCACCATTGCGGCTCCTAAACGAGCTGCGATGATGCGGATGATCATTACCACTATGGGATTGCGACCCAAATCCGCTCCTTTGCATATGGTCCTTCGGTGAAGGGTTATTTGGAGCCGTCTCAATAACCAGACCTGCTGGTGCTTGCTGCTGATGAGAGAGGCCACCATTGGAGGATGTGCTTGCACTAGAACGCTTAATTGGTCTCTGCCGTGAAGGTACATTATGGCTTGATGTTGAATTAGGATTCACATTATTACTGTTCTGTTTCTGTGAGGAAGAAGGTGCTGCTCCAGTCCCCTACATTACACAACAATATAATCTAAATTTATGAATGCAGGTAGGAAAAGTACATAAACCCATTAAACAAAAAACACCAAGAAGGAAATTCCAACATAATCACTATCAATTCAGTCACTGAAAAAAGGAGGAAAGTAAAAGAAAAAAAGGTTCAATCTCACACTCTCTCTTCTTCAAACTTCCAGATTTTACAGAAAGCTCTTTGCAACCAAACTGAGAGCCCTCAGCACTCAGAATTGAATCGAGTGAATTTAATAGATGCAAAAAATATGCTCACAAAATCCAGCCACACTAACATTTAAAAATTTGTTGCCTTTGTCCCTTTCCTACACTTCTTGAGCCTATAAGATTAGAGTATTTTTTTGGGGTCCTTTCTATTTCTTACAATATGAAATTCGATCAAGTTGTTTGAAATAACCTCAGCTGATTGGAACTATAATCATGAGTAATCAATAAAATACACATGAATTCCAGGATACGAAACAAAGAGACCAAACAACTACAAGAATTTCACGAACCAAACCTGAGATATAGCGATAGGTGATCCGATATCAGATGAGCCTTTCAACGATTCCGAAGGCAATTTCGCGGAAGCCCTGGTGGACTCCGACAAAGCGGGCCAGGAGACCGCACCACCCATGACCGGGCCAACCTCCGGGCCTGGACCATTCGACGGCTTGTTCCAGGCGGGCCTCTTCCCCGCATTGCCGTTCAGCCCATTCTCCGAGGCCTCCCCCAAGCCCTCCTCCGCTCCCACTGAAGCGACACCTGGCTCAATCGCAGCCATCGATGACGTCGACGAAGACAGCGACGTCGTATTGGATGGCGATGACGGAGCTGCCGCGATCGGCTCAGGTTCTCCGCGCACGATATGCGTCCAAGGCGCTGGCGACGTCACTGCCCTCGTGGCGCGACGCGGTTGAGGGCTCCCGATGGTGTTATCGCCGGTGGAGTGACGTGGCGATTGATTAGCCGAGGAGGCCGAATTGGTGTTGTTAGCACTAACGTTCGTAGCCATCAGAATCAAAACGATAAATTAGGGTTTTTGATGAGAGTGTGGGTGAAGAGTCGACGAGTTGATCGACCAGGATTGAGGGCAAGAAGGGAATAAAACAATCAAAAAAAATTTCTGATAGTCTGAGAGAGAATCCTAAAATTAAAAACTCAGAATTTCGATAATGCAGAGAATGATTTCGGCGATCAATCTCGGAGACGAGCGTTAGCGCTCTCTCTCCCTCCCTCTCCCACCCAGTCTCCCTCTTTCTCTCTCTTCCTATTTTTCTTGCTTTGGTTGCTTTGCTTTTGGAAATCCTTTAGAATGGCTCTCAGGTTTTGGCTGAAGTCTTAAATTACGAAAGTAACCTCAATTTTTATGTTTCAAAGTCACCGAAATACCCTCGTGGAGAATTAGAACTCTCCTATAACTCTGATTGGACCGCCGTTAGGGTTAATGCGTTGCTTTCCTTTACGGGCACAACTTACCTATTTTTGTTAAGCTTGCACGTGTGTATTTGTCGTATATTATTTATAAATATTATATAAAGAAGTATTACACTGACGGTAAATACTTAAATGGGATGATAATTCCTATAATTAGTCGATTAAATTGCACTTAATTTGGGTCGAGCGTTCTAGAATCTAGAATGATTCTTATAGCCCTTTATTGGGAACTAAACGAATTGCAAGCAATTCCAACACCGAAAATCTCGATCCAACTTGAATAAATATTAATTTTGTTTGTTAATTTGTTTTGAAGTATTTGTTGTTTTTTATTTGGAAAAAAAATGTTATGATATGACTTAAAAATGGAAATTATTTTTGTCTACTTTGTTAGTGTTTTGTGTTTCGGTTGTTTTATTTTGATAAGAAAAAACAAAAATATTAACAAATGAAAATTTTTTTTATTAATAGTACACACTTTTAAAAAAAAAAAATTAAAATTAAATGATATTGTATACACTATTAAATACAATAAAATAAAATATAAACAATTAAACTACTTGTACGTATTATTCTTTTAACTAACATCTTGATTGAGATCCCTTAAAATTCATTTTGAATTTGAGATTCTTAAATTCATAAATTTCAGTCGTTTATCTCATCTAAACGTATAAAATAAATCATATTTCATAATTTAATGAGGAAGTTATCTTACCTTAATAAATTTCTGTCACTTAATAGTTTGTCATTCAATTTTGAAACATAGCTTATTTAAGTTATTTTAAACACTTAGATGAAATTGACGACTAAGATTTATGAATTTGAAAATTTTAAATTTAACGAGAATTCAACAATTTTTTTTTTACGAAAAATAATATAAAATGTAAAATTTCTTTTTACATTCGGATTTGACTATGTAGCATTAATGAATGTATTTGTGGAAATATAGCATATAAAACCTTGCAACTAAATGAATACAATGTTGTGATTTAAAAGATATTACCATGACAGAGAACCTTAATATGAAAAATTCTTTTTCATCGATGTTCTTTCATCCTACTGATAAAGTATGAATTCAATTTGCTGTTTTGACATCAGTATATCTCACTTTTTTTTATGGAATCTTTCCCATCTTTGTTGGGTGCATGAATAACAATTAAACTCCCAACGTACACCCACCATCTCGCAAGTGTTTGTTATGATGTTTAACATTTGTTTGCAGATATAGTGGGAATGATTCTCTTTTTCTTTTTCTTTTTTGAAAAAATTACATTTATGTTTAGGCTCTAACAATTATTTTATTTGTATGTAATGTCCTTTTAGTATTTTAATTTTTGTAATCTCCTCAATCTATTATTAGTGTTAGAATATTTCCGTTCCGCACCTAAAATTATACAAACATTATTTTTAGCTTCTTTTTTTTTTTTCTTGGAGGTTTTTTTTTTTTTTGTTATTTTTGTCATCTTCTATTTTTTTGCTTATATATATAAATCAGTTATCGGATCGAGTACAAACTGGACTGGCCAGCAACTGTGGTCCCGGTTCCTGGTTCCGGTTTTTCAAAACCAAGAACCGAGTACCCCGATTCCGGCCCCCAGTTTTGGCCAAAAACTAAAAAACCGGACCAGGTTAATACCCATATATATATATATGACACCCCTATATATATATATTGTGCTAGGTTTTATTTTTTTGGTCAGTTTGGAACGCGGAGGGGGACATTATAATCCCAATGGTAAATTGGAAAGGCATTAAAAAATAATAATAATAAATTAAGCATTTAGATGACATTGCAAATATGATGATAATTAGATGGGGTAAATGTAGTTTTTCCCATTTCTTTTATTTTCCATTGGAACAAATCAAATGTAGTCCTTAAATTTTCACATGATTTAAATTTAGTCCTTAAGTTTATAATTTTGACAATTAGGTTATTAGGTTTTCATATGGTTTCAAATAAATCCATCTATAAACTTTAATTAATTAGTGATATGTCAGGACTCATGTTGGCATACAGTTAACAAATTACATGTTAAACAAAAACCACGCGGCATTAATTAATTGGTGTGAAGGGACAAATCATTTATTAATTAAATGGTAAATTGACCGATCGATCTATTTAAAATCATATGAAAACTTAATTATCAAGATTAAAAATCTATAAATTAAATTGAAATTACATGAGAAACTAAAGACTAAATTTGATTTGTCCTAAAATAAAAGAATTGTTAAGTAAGATGCTTGATAATATATTAATATCTATTTTCTCATTTATTAATACATTACATTTCCCTATATAAATTAGTTGACATGATATCTCTAAGTTGCCGGTGGGATCTTATTTTGAAATTATAGCACACCAAAAAACTCATCTACCACCCACCCATTAACCGACAGTTCTATGGTCGTTTAAAGGTCTAATTATTTAATGTAATAGTGGCATTTTCCTTAATTATTCCTCCCATCAACTAATAGAATTTGATTTTAATTAAAATTCCACTAATGTACGTTGTCCCTATTGAAATGAACTATAAAACATTTTTGATGTATCTTTAATTAAATCTCACTTAAATCACATGAGGTATATGAGTCACACTTTAAACATTCTAAGATATATAGGTTATGTTTGTTAATGTTTTTCAGGGTTTTTTTTTTTTTTTTTTGAAAAACTGTTAATTATGGTGTATTATAAATGTAAAAAATATTTTTATGTTTTTAACTTTTTAGAATTTTAGAATTTTAGAATTTTTTGGATTATTTGTTAATATTTTTATCGTGAGAAGAGAAAATAAAAGACATAAAACAAAAAATTTAATAAGCAATTTAAGCCTATATGTTTGAGAATGATTTTCTTTTGACTATTGTCGAATTAGTATATTATTTTTTGTTTTTTATTGGATCTATATTTTTATTTAACATGATATAGTACTCCCAACATGTTTTGACATGTCCACACAAGAGAGAGGAGGGGAATTCGAACTAGTGACATCCGCTTCATTAGACGTGGTCCCAGTCGATTGAGCCACCTCTTGGCATGGAAACAATTAATTAGGAGTGTTACTTAGAGCCTGTTCAGGATTGCGTTTGAGAGACGTAAAAGTGCTTTTAACACTCAAAAAGCCCGTTTGAAGAAAAAAGTACTAGTTTGGTAAGAAAATTAAAAGCGCTTTTAAGGGTCCAAAAAACCTAAAAATGACAAAAACGCACTTTTGGCAAAAGCTTAAAAATGAAGCTTTTGCTCAAAAGCTCTTTTTAACTTAAAAGCTCTATTTTTCAAACGCAATCTCAAAGACAACTTATACAACAGTACTATATATGACAAATTTCTTATAATAATTTATAAGATAAAGTTTTTATTTTAAATTATGTTGGTTTCTTCAACCCAATTTATTAAACTCACATCTACCGTTAAAAGTAAAAATGAAAATGAAAATAATGAAAGTAATTATTCTTGGCATAAAAGAGGAGGAAACGCAGTCAATAGTCCGGTTTGATTGGACAGCACAGACAATCTTTGCCAAGAAGGGAGATGATAATTGGACCATGTCACATGGTTACGCAGTATGATGGTCCTACTTGGCTACTTCCGTCTTTGGATATCATTTTATAATTTTATCTCCACAATATTTTATTTAGTTTCAATAAAGCTCCACTTCTTATCCTTATAAATTCTCAATAAAGCTCCACTTCTTAACCTTGCAGAATATAGAAAAGGGAGAGAGTGTTTGGCAGAGAGGAAAGAGAGAGAGAGAGAGAGAGAAAATATGCAAGAAAGTGAGTGAATCAGGGCATGCATGCAAATTATGCAAGTCCTGCAGCAGCATGGGAAGGACTACGTATAGCTGCCACCAGCTCCTTTATTGAATATGGGTGAGCTCAGGCGTACGTTGGTCCTCCATCTACGGAGCTCTGCTCGCAGAATTCATTGCTTCTTTATGTCACGGCCGCCACAGTCATTGATCACAAGAAGCAAACTTGTCCATCCACAAGGAAAATTTTAAACTGAGTTAGAGGAAATTTATGATTTTTTAAAATTTAATTTATTAAATTAACATATGTCATTAAAACATATAAAAATTATATATTCTACGAATATGTCAATTTATATTTAATACACTAGGTTAACCCAATTTAGCCTAATCCTGAAGGGAGTGATATTGGGTTGCGGATGGTGTTGTAAAGTTATTCCTCCACTATCGTTGGCTGGCTTTTCTTCTAGCTTCCTGTATATTCTGAAAGGCAAATGGTTTGTAAGCTGTCATCATATTTGACTTGTACACTAAAAAATCAATCAGTTTCATGATAAAGAAACAGAATATTGGGAATCCCATGTAGAAAAGCGAAAAAGAGAGAGAACGATGGACAACCAAACTACAAATTGAGAACCCTACAAGGCTACAACTGACTAACTGAGTACGGATCCACAATTTCCTATGGGGAGTGGCCAAAGCGTCAATGGAAGGCTAAATCTAATTTTGACAGGGTCACAGGAGCTCACCCAAAATTTTAGGCCTATATATAATGAGTAAGGCTAGAAACTACACTCATAACCCATGTCAACGTTATTATGGCAATGCCTATCAATTTTCAACGCCTATCAGTTTTTTATCAACTTTGGAGCCGGACTTTGACATGACAATGCCTATCAATTTTTTTATCAACTTTGAAGCCGGACTGTATTCCCCCCCTCCCCCTTAGTTGTGTGACCTTTGGTCTCTGGTTTTAAGAGAAAAATGTGATTTCAAACATTTCTTATAGCATATATATTCAAATCAGGAGAGGAAGGCCATTGGCCTCCTCGCCCCTTTTCCGTCCCTGCTGACAAGAATGGAACTAACCTCATGACAAGTTTATCATATGAGGAAGATAGACATCATAAACCTAGCTCAGAAAGTTGATAATCAAGATAAGCACATGAATTGAGCCGACAGGTCGATTATGGTAGCACCTTGGCTAACAAGCGAAATAAATAAATAGGTAGGTCAAATCCAGCGTCATTTTTCAAAACTTGACTAAGTTCATTTGGAAAAAAACACACCTTCCCACAAATTTGCCAAGAAATCATAATTCCCGTGAGATCCCTACAATTGGCTTGGCTGCCCGAATTGTGTTCAATTCAGACATCCCAGAGAGAGAGGGCTGCCAAACAAGTCCAACAATTATTACAAAAAACAAAAAAAAAAAATTATCCGAAGAAGATTGGCAATTGTAACACACTGTTCAGAAATTGCAAGGGATCAAAACAATCCATTTTACAAAGGCAAAAGTATGACAGGGCAGGGAATGAACTCAGCCAGCAGGTTTGCATCTACATGCTTCGAATGAATTGCTTCCATGCTTATAACTACTAAATCCAAATTCAGATCATCAGCAACCTCACCAATGATGGCTGTTGGCTTATTACCTTCCCCCAGTCGCTCTAGCAACTTAAATTCCTGGAACCCACCTATCAATTTTAAAGAAAGTGTTAAAGAATAATCAGCCAGTCTGGAGGATGCAGTGGAAAAATAATTGAATAATCAATTGAGTAATCCGGAAACATACTCTTATCAGTGAATAAAGTAAAATGAAGAACTACATTATCGAGTTGACTTCTAAAAGTCTAAGTTGGCTGATAACTGATCAGCAAACAGCCCCATTCTAAAACCGATACCAAATGAGACCAAGATGATGTTGCCTAGAGCCCCATTCTTGCTTTTCAGTAATTTGATCGCTCATCTTGCAATTCACTGAATCCATTTTTTAGCTATGACAGAGTGCCTAATGGTTTCTTCAATGCAGTTATTATGTATTATGCACGTTTTGATTTGGTTAACACCACCTCTATACATGCAATTGAGCAATCATAATAGATTGACCATTACATAAAGAAATTCCAGTCACAAAATCCTTGGACACAACTTTGTATGCATGTTTTTGAGTGTGTTCACTTTGTAAAATATATATATATATATACACACACGAAAGAGGCCCATACACCTCATGTGCTCCTCCTTTAATAATATTGCAAAACCAAAATAACCATCCCAAATTGAAATAAAATGGTCAGAACAAAAACAAACCCTCAGAGAGATGCCAGCGGATGCTAGTGAGTTGGGCCTCATGCTCCGGCAATGATTCTTTCTGCTTTCCATCAATAACTGCAAAGAACATAAAGTTCTATATTCCTTGTAATCTCGCATTAAAAAGAGTCTGTGGAAAAGAGAAAAAAGATGCCTCTATAGCTTAGTTTGACACCTAAAATGTGAAAAATAGTACAAATAAATGTCAACTGAACATACCAACAACTGTGATGTCAGCCCCATACTTCTTAGCCAAAGCAGCAGTAGTTGCTACAGCCTATGAACAGATTTGAACAGAGAGTGAGCCAAGGGGAAAGAAAACCATAGATTTTGGTTGAAGACATTGTGTCTTGACAATAACCATAATTCTGTGTTTCCACTTTTTTTTTTAATGATTGGTAAGTTGCACATGCATCTGGTGAGATTTGAAACCACAACCTCACCCTCTCGCCTTGCTACAAGGGAGAAAGTACCATTTGAGCTAAAGCTCATTGGTACACAATTCCATGTTTCCACTATCAACAATGTGTGGGACTTTTCTCTAAAATTCCCATTCCGAGTAGAATTAGATAGAATTTTTGTCCTTGCCAACATAGGTCCAATACCCATAGCCATAAAAGGGTCAAGAGAAAAGCAGTTCTGATTTCATTTACCAGAACCACCTTGGTCACCAGTACAATATCCCATATACAGAAAAATTCATACCATGAGGATGTGCATATGTGGGTCTAACATTCAAAAAAATTGGAAAAAAAAAAAAAAATACGAGGAGGATATGTTGAGAACGCAGACTCTTAACTTGTACATCAAAAGCTTGTGTAAACATAGAGTATCATAGAACGAAGCAAATAGAACCAGGAAATACTCCCTAAATCCCCAAGAAATAAAATGTTATCATTAGAAAAGTACCCACAAGTCACATAGCTCTAGTATCACAAAAGATTATGTCAAATTCAGGTTCCTCAGAGAAAGGTCACCTGTATTGTTCCCTCAGATAGATAAGGATTCCTATCTGTGATTGGAAGAAGCAGATGCTTGAAATTAAAGGCATCTTCGGCTATACTGACTTCAGACTCTTTCTGCTTAGCCTTAGCTGATAACAGTTTACACAATAAACATTAAGCCACCAGCAATTGATGAGATGAAACTCACTGAAATTGCCAAAATCACCAGCAGGAGTACACAAATGACCAAAATCATGCCAACAAAATATAAAAAATCAACAAGAATACGCGAAATTCTAACAATAGAAAGGTTGAAAAGATATAATGACTGCAAATTAATTAATGTTCATTTAATGGCTGTTCGTGCTTGTGGATGCTAGAAAAAGCTTCAAACTTTAGAGAAAGTCTTCGATGATTTTATTAGCGATTACTATATCCGGTTTCACTTGATTTAGACAAAATCTTCAATCATAATATATGTTTCTGGAAAGTCCAATCAATGCGAACCGGTCCGATGTGTACATGTAAAGCAACAATCAGTTCCAGGCCTCGGAAATTAGATACTTCAATGACAACTTCTACTAATTATGCGATCCCATTAAAATTTTTCGGTGCAAAATGCTCGCAATCATGTACGTAAACTAAGCTTTTAAATTTTTATACAAATTAATTACATCTTGATTCAATTACCGAACACTCCATTAGTCGAATATAGATTACTGATATTTAAACTGCTCGTTTCACAGAATTGAAGCTATGATAACCCTAAACCTAATAACTCGTTGATCTACGACATTTTCCATTATATGTAAAAAGCTTGCAGAGAAATGAGCAATTGAGGACTGTAAGCAGCACAAAATCTCATGGAAAATGAACAAAAATACAGCGATCGAAGTAAAATTACCTTTGTGTCCGATTCTACGGAACCTGGAGCAGATAGAGGGCTTACGAGCGTTGGACCGGAGCGAAGAAGAAGCAAAGGCTAAAGAGAACAGAGACGGAGAAGAGGAAGATGACGTCGGCAGAGAGGTCTTGAGGAGCTTTGAGGGCTCAACTGGAACGGCGAGCAAATAGTGAGCGAACGCCATTGGGCTAGTCGGCTAGAGCTTCAAGTTCTCTCTATGAGTGAGGCGGACAGAACAGGGTTGAGGTTGGTTCGAGAAAAAAGCGCAGGAGAATCGAAAAGGGGAACAGAACGGATAATGATTGCATGGGTGCGACGTGTGATGGATGGGTGCCACCTCTATTTCTGGCGCGTTGGATCGGCATCTTCTACATCCACGTTGATGATTTTATCAAGTAATTATTATTATCATATAGATTTATTTAATTAAATAGATAAAATCTTATACTTATAATATATTAATTTTGTATTGAATTTATATCAACTTCGTTGTATCAAAAAAATGGCGGATCACGTAATTTTACTCAATTTTTTTTTTTTTTTTTTCAACTTCTCTTTTAAACGGGACAATTTCCGTAATTTTTCTTTTTAAAAATACGCAATTAACTTGCAAATTCGGAGGCAAACACGTGTTTGCATTCATTTGGATGGCATTTGGTTGAATCATTTGGAAAAAAAGTGTATACATTGGGCTCGTGGTTTTAATGTGTCAACAAGGCCCATCCTATAAGTATGGACTTGGAGGCCCATTAAGGTCATGAGCCCACAACTTTCATGCACCATGAGGACGTTGTCCCCTAATCCACACAAGGGTCCAATTGTTTTAACAACTAATAAAGTTTCCTTTAAATTAGGGTGAAGAATCTAAAGTGATTCAACAAATTAAAGTAATAAAAAAAAAAAAAGAGAGAAAAATCAGTGACAACAATTAATTAATGAAATTGCTAATTAAATGAACACTGGTGCTCCTTTGGATAAGTTTATGCACGCATGACAACATGCTAGAAACCTTATCGATCAGGACATTCTCTATTTCTACAATATTTCACTTATAACTAAGGAAGGAAACGACGGATTGCCATTTGCCACCCCCATTATTGATAGCTAGATTACCGATCGATCGAGCTAGCTTAATTTCATAGTCTAAATTAATGGACTATATATATATATATATGCTAATTAATTAACAATTGTTAATTTATCACCCTACAATTCCTCCTAATCTCCTCTCCACCTACGATGCTGCTCATCTTGATCATAGAGGCCGCAAAGGCCTTTCTAAAAGCTTCCGGCGAGCTGGCAAACTTGGAAACCAACTCCTTGGTTTTTGGAGTACTGAGCAGGGCATGGTCGGAAGAGAACAGGCCCTTCCCTTGGAGGACCAACTTGTAGTACGTGTTGTTGAATGTATTTGCCGGAGGAACCATTTGGGTAACCGGATTCCCACTGTTTATCGGACAAATACCCCTTAAGCTTTGTGCAAATGATGGTTGCATTGATGGGTCGATGTCGTGCGTGGCATTGAATTTGCGGATTCTGTTTTCGAAGGAAGAACAGTGGGAAACCCCTATAGTATGCGATCCTATATATATATATATACATATAATGTCAACTTTTCTTGACATGAGAGAACATGTAATAATATGATAATGGCTGTTGGGATATTTATATATATATACCTGAAAGAGCCACTACATCTTCAATGGACAAACCTCTTTGAGCGAAGCTTTGTTGCAGTTGAGATATGTTGAAGAAAGGAGCTGGCAGTGTGTTTGTGTCACTAGCCTTTGATGCTCTCCCATCTTTTCTTCCTTTGGGTACATCCCAAGTCGGACCTCCAGACTACAATTGTTCAATTCAAGTATATTTTATCCAACACATCAAAAAGTGCAAAAGAATAAGCTGTAGGTTACAGAAGAGCAGGGACGGAACGACACGCATACAAAGGTGGCCATAGTCCAAAAATTTCAAGTTTTAATACACTTTACATTTGTGTTGTGTGACTGTGTGATATTTATCTCTGATAAGTTTTAATACATTTTATATTCATGCATTAAATTGAAAATTGAATTATATTAAAAAAAATAATATATATATTTTGTTTTTATTTTCTTAACATGCAATGAATGAATACTAATTTTATTTTGTTTATATTAGTTTAGTGTTTAATTTTAATATATTTTTCATCAGGTATTTGGTCTCCTATTTAAATATATTTTTAATTCATACTTTGGCCCGTGTCGATCAAAATTCCTAGTTCCGTCCTTGCAGAAGAGGTTTTGCATGTTAACTTACTAGAACAACGGCATCCCTTGTGGCAAGAGCCAAAATATCAGCACATGAGACCACGCCAGGGCACGAAGCTTCTACTGCTTTCTTTGCACTGTCAATGACAAAAAATGCATGCAAGGAATTAACATTAGCTATTCCCGCTTTTTCTGCTTTGTTGTTCCCTTTTGAGTCTAGCAACACGGAGGCATCACAGCCCTGAAAATACAATATATAGTATAAGTTAAAGATATATATATGTTTTCCCAAGAAACAAACAACTTTGGTTACGTACGTGGTGCATGAAATGTAATGTTTATTGGTACGTACCCTGATAAAGCAGTCATGGAAATGCATCCGGAGTAGACCTGCTGGAACTGTTCTGTTTGCCGACACTGCGCTCTTGACAATATTTGAAATGATTGATTCGGCACGGGGGCAGGTTTTGTCATAGTAAGTAAAGTTTAGTGAACTCCCTGGAGAAAATGCTGAGAATATGAGAATTAGTGAGCTCAAGATTGCAACAATGGATTCCATAATTATATAATTTCTTAATTAGCTCTCTTTAGCTTCAGTAAGCATCCATGGACACTAAATAAGAATTATAGAGAGAAAGAGATGATATATATTGACAGAAGTGTCGTGGACGAGAGAGTTTCATGGAGAATTACTGAGCCACGAAATTCCTTGTTGAAATTGACCACGCTGCTTCACCTGAGACCGGGTCGTTTGCTTTATATACAAAATCCAAACACCATCCATCAGTTCTCCCCTATGCCCATCAATTGTACCACACTACCACGTGTTCCTCCCTCTCAGCCAAAGAATTCTCCACGTAGCTAGCGTCCATCTTCTTCTCATGAACCGGTGAAGAAATCACACACGGTTGACAAAACAAATTGATCGACAGGAGAAAAGGGAAAGATTCTGCTAGACCATTTGGGATCAAAACTGAAATTTAAGTAGAAAAACATAAAATAAAGACAAATGATATTATGGGTGGACCAGGTGATTCAGTGTAGTAAAACCTTATAAGGTTATATTGCATGCAATCTTATTGCTAAATATGATTGTATATAGAACTTAATTACAATTATAATATTGATCGATTTGAATATAGGAATATTACATTATGGTCCTATTGTTTAATATAATTGTGTTTTTGGCTTTATTTATATATAGAGGATCTAATTCTAACCAAATCTCATTATTTATGGAACAATACAATTCTCGTCAAATCTTTAATTTTTTTTTTTTTAAAAAAAAAAAATTCCAATCCTAAGAGATATGATATTGACAGAAAAGTTGTGGCATAATAATGAAGTAGTTTGACCAAGAATGTTCATAATGGCGTAGTAATAATAAAGCATCCTCACTAGTCATTACTGTTTACAATACAGTTTGCATCATATCTTTTTATTTGCGTCAATTCCCACATATATGCTTAATTTAGATATATATATGGTATGATCGAAAAGTGCGTTTGAGGGGCCTAAAAGTGTGTATAACACTTAAAAAATTCGTTTAAAGAAAAAAATTATTGTTTGGTAAAAAAATTAAAAACATTTTTAATAGTTCAAAAAGCCTAAAAATAGTTAAAACGCAATTTTTGCAAAAGCTTAAGTCAAAAAGAGTTTTTGGGCAAAAGTTTCATTTTTAAGCTTTTGCCAATAGTACGTTTTGGTCATTTTTAGGCTTTTTGGACTTTTAAAAGCCCTTTTAATTTTTTTATCAAATAAATATTTTTTTCTTCAAACGGGTTTTTTGAGTGTTAAAAGCATTTTTAGGCCCATCAAACGTAATCTCAAACAGGCAAAATGAAGTTTTTGCCAAAAAGTTCTTTTTAACTTAAAAACAATATTTTTCAAACGCAATCTCAAACAGTCCTGTTTGAGATTGCGTTTGAAAAATATAGTTTTTAAGTTTAAAAGAACTTTTGGGCAAAAACTTCAAAATTAAGTTTTTACCAAAAGTGTTTTTTTTTTGCCATTTTTAGGCTTTTTAAACTCTTAAAAGCACTTTTAAGTTTTTACCAAACAAATACATTTTTTTTTTTTCAAATAAACTTTTTAAGTGTTAAAAGCATTTTAAGCTCCCTCAAACGCAATCAAACAGCATGCCAGCACCCTTGTTTGAATTCATTTAGATGGCATTTGGTTGCATCATTTGGGTGCAAGTATTTGCATTGGGCTCGTGGTTTTAATGTGGTCACTAGGCCCATTATATAAGTTTAGACTTGGAGGCCCATTGAGTTCATGAGCTCACACACCTTTCATGCATCATGACTTGTGTCCTTATTTGGCGGGTCATTCATGAAGGCTAAAAGTTGGATCCATACCCAAAGCGGAAGATTTATTCATCCTTTGTTATCGGCAGTAATAAAATTATTGGTTTGATTTGAAAACGGATTAATTTTAATTATTATATCAATTATTTTTCATCCGCTCTTAGAATACGTTGTTATTCAACATCACATGGTCGTATTAAAATGGTTTACGTGTTATAAGATTCAAAACGTTAAAATATTAATTTAATTAATTAATTCAACTATTTTCTATTAACTTAAATTTTTAAAATAAAAATTGATTTAAATAACCGAAAAAAGAGAAAAATCAGTGACAACAATAACCAACACTTGGTGCTCATTTGGATAAGTTTATATATGTATGATAATATGAAGGAAACAATTAATGGATTGCCACCCTATTATTGATAGAGAGAAGTGTTATACTTTCGCCTCTTGTCTATCTATTTTGGCAAATCCAAGATTACTGAGCTAGCTTTCATGGTTTAGATTAATGAACGATTTATGCTAATTAACAATCTATCATTAATTTACCACCCTACAATCCTTCCTGATCTCCTGCCCACCTGTGATGCTGCTCATCTTGATCATAGAGTTGACAAAGGCCTTTCTAAAAGCTTCCTGTGAGCCGGCAAACTTGGAAACCAACTCCTTGGTTTTTGGATTACTGAGCAGGGCTTGGTCGGAAGAGAAGAGGCCCTTCCCTTGGAGGATCATCTTGAAGTAGGTGTTATCGAAGGTTGTTGAAGAAGGATCCATGGTCGTTCCAGCATTCTTTGGCTTGTTTTTTATTGGACAAACACCCCTTAAGCTTGCTGCAAATGATGAATGCATTGAGGGATCGATGTCGTGCGTGGCATTGAAGTTGCGGATTCTGCTTTGGAAGGAAGAGCAGTGGGAAAACCCTAGAGTATGCCCTCCTATATATAATGATAGTGTCAATTGTTCTTAAATATTAGAGGTGAGAGAGAGTATATAATAAATGATAATGGCAGTTGGAATTTAGTATTTAATGAGGAAACATAGTTTATTAAATTTTTTGAGGATAGTTTTCTCATTAAGAGCCTGTTTGAGATTGCGTTTGAGGGGCATAACAATGATTTTAACACTCAAAAAGTTCGTTTGAAGAAAAAAGTAATCGTTTGGTAAAAACATTAAAAGCGAAAAAAGTAATCGTTTGGTAAAAACATTAAAAACGCTTTTAAGGATCCAAAAAACTTAAAAATTGTCAAAAAAACACTTTTGGTAAAAGCTTAAAAATGAAGCTTTTGTCCAAAAGCTTTTTTTTGACTTAAAAGCTCAATTTCTCAATTCCAATAAATTTTTGTTATGAATTTTAAACTAGTTAGAATTGGATCCTTTCGATTTCTATATCGAAAATATACTTACGAAGTTGTTTCAACTTATTAATTAACACTAACCCTAGATCCATGTCCCTAAAAAATGAATCAATAATTTTTACTCGAGCTCCATCATGATCATGTATTATTTACATCGTAACCCTCAAAAAATGAGGTTTTTCCAGTGGAACAGAACAAACGATGTCGAGCCAAGAGCTAATGCTGAAACATGACTTATATTAGGCGATTAGATAAAATGAACAGCTAAAATTTATGAATTTTAGAATCTCAAATTTAAAGAAAATTTTAAGGAATTTCAATCCTAAAATTTATCTATATACCTGAAAGAGCCACTAGATCATCCATAGACAAACCTCTCTGAGAGAAGCTTTGCTGCAGTTGAGCTATGTTGAAGGCAGGAGATGGCATTGTAATTGTCTCACTAGCCTTTGATGTTCTCCCATCTTTTCTTCCTTTGGGTACATCCCAACTTGGACCCCCAGACTACAAATCCAATTCAAGTATACTATCAAAAACTGCAAAATAAATACTACATAACTAGTAATTTAACTTTTGGTATCATGACAAAAATTTTGAATTCGAACACGTGTTTGTAGTCTATCGCTCCTTTCAATTAAATACTCTGCTAATAATATAGAACATTTATCTCATCGGGACAGTGGACAGAGGTCTTGTTAACTTACTAGAACAACGGCATCCCTTGCTGCAAGAGCCAAAGTATCAGCACAGGAGACCACGCCAGGGCACCAAGTTTCTAGCTCTTTCTTTGCACTGTCAATGACATAAAATGCATGCACGGAAACATTGGGTGGCCCATCTTTTTCTGCTTTGTTGCTCCCTTTTGAGTTTAACAACAAGGAGGCATCACAGCCCTGAAAGTAAAAAAAGAAAAAAGAAAAAAAGTATAAGTTAAGATATATATATATATTCCCAAGAAACAAACAACTTTGGCGGGTAGTACTTGTATTAATGTTAATTACCCTGATAAAGCAGTCATGGAAATGCATCCGGAGTAGTGCTGCTGGGACTGTTTTGTCTTTGGACACTGCGTTCTTGACAGCATTTGCAATGATTGATTCGGCATGGGGGCACGTTTTGTCGTAGTAATTTAAGCTCAGTGAACTCCCTAGAGAAAATGCAGAGAATATGAGAACTGAGCTCAAGATTGCAACAATGGATGCCATAATATCTACTTTCTTATCTCTCTTTAACTTCACTAATTAAGTAAGCATGGACGCTAAATCAGAATTAGATGCACATTTATACCACGCGAGAGAGAGAGAGAGAGAGAGAGAGAGAGAGAGAGACAGTGAGAGATGATTTTGACAGAAAGAACTTTTGTGGTCGATGGACACAGATAATAATGATGTAGTTTGGTTAAGAATATTCATAATTGCGTAGTAATAATAAAGCATGCTCACTAGCTAGTCATTGCTGCTACAAGACAACTCGAATCGCATCTCATATATATATATATATACTAGCCATTCTTTATGTGTAAGTAACCTTACAAATGGGTCAAATAAATTTTTTGGGACCAAATTGTGACGTACACTTCAATCTCATACAAGAAAAATGGATAACTCATGTAGAATTGGGTGGTTTATAAAAACTATCGTAAATGCCACGTCTCTAATAATATTTCAAATTGAATAGTTTTTTTGGAATAATAGCGTATACATGATTAAGATTTTCCCAATCATTATAAAAATGGGTCAAATAAGTTAAACCACTCAATTAGTTGAATGGTCCCGCCAATTGTAAGAAAGAAATGTAGGCGGTGGTTAGAATTGAGACATCAAAGTTGTTATTCATGTTATTGAAGCTTGATTCTTACGTCTTAGCTTTTTCTGTTATGATGGGGGGGCTCATGCAAATTGGAAAGCGACGATGAAGGTGGCTCTGTCAATCACGAGCCCAACTCGTGGGAAATATTGTTCCGTAATTAACGACTTTAATTCGTCAGGCTAGGCTCAGGCTCACAACCAATATTATTCCAACCACTTTTTTTGGTTTGGTGCATGAATTATTCCGGCATATACTCTCCTAAGAGAAGTGATATATGAATATAAAAATTTAGTTTAAAGGGCCTAGATTACAATGATATATTTTTTTTTGGGGGATACCATTAATTAGTAAAATGAAAACAAAAATCAATACTTTTTTTTTTTTTTTTCCATGGATTATGATGGTGCAATTGATCATACGGTAAGATTCAATCAACGGTTGATATCTGCAAAACAGGTAAAGACAATTAGAAACTTGCTAGAGGTTGTCAACCAAGTCCCGATGCTTAAATTAACAAATCAAAATATTTCTCGTTCAAAAGAAGAAGAGGGCAAGGTTCTTTGCAAAATTTGAGTTTGAGAATGGTTGTAATTAAGGTTGTACTTGGAAGGGTGGTATCACTTTTCCTTGTGTGAAGAGTTCATTAATGGGTTATGGCCTTAATCTTTTTTTTTTTTTGGTGAGGGAAATGGCAATTACGCTAGAGCCAAGAGGGAGAAGAGGATAGATAGATAGATAGGGTGAGCCATCCTATCATGTCCAGAAGGTGATAGCATAGAGAAAAGAGAAGATAAAAGAAAAAAGAAAAAAAAAGAAAAGACAGTTGCATTCCATAAACTTTATAGGTACACTATAATTCAAAACAAGAAAGGAAGTATTTGATGTCTCCAATGGGGTCTCATCTCTTATTCCATGGAGTCATTATGTGTACCCGTTAAGAGTAATGGTCCTCAAATCTTGGTTTGTTTGTTAAGGGTAGAGATTTTTGGTAATTTTGCTAGCTATTTGAATTAGTAGCCATTCGAATAATAAATACGAGATAATTCACATAGATAGGACTCACATGCACAATCAAGTTTTGAGCAATCCACCTACTTATTTGGGCAAGTGAGTCTTATAAAAACTCTCTCATAGTAGATGCACATATTGTTAGCAATATGAGCAAAAAATTGTTGGAGATCCAAATATATATGTTTGTTAATGTGTTTAAGATTTTTTTTTTTTTTAAGAAAAAAAAATTGAAAAATGTTATGATGAGACATAAATGTGAAAATTGTTTTTTGTAGTACACGTGCTTATTTTAAGAAACTTATACAGAGGCATACTTGTAAAAAATATAAAATAAATAAAAATTTAAAAATTAAGAAGAAAAAGAAAGGTATGCTGGGATGGATGTCACTCACTCAATCATGTGTGGCCACCCCAACCACCATATCGGTGGTCGCATGGCCATCTCTCCTCCTCAACTTAGGGCGGCTACACAATCACCATAATATTTTTTTAATTATTTAATTTTATTTAAATATTAAGTTAGTTATTATCCCTACAAAAGTTAACCACTTATTTTTTTGTTAAAATATTCCTACAAAAAATAGAGAAGATAAATTCATCCAAGAACGTTTTATGTTTTGAATTGTTTGTTATTGTACTTTCAAAATAAAAAACCAAAGACAAAAAATAAAACACAAACAAACACCTTTTTTTTTAGTGCTACACTTTATACTTATTTATTCTACTAATTATTGTGACATGTTTTAAGTGGCTTTCACAAAAAAAAATAAAAATAAAAGAAAAATAACTTAAAATAAATTACGTATGGTATTACTTAAAAAAGAAGCTTGTAATTTTCAGGCTATGGGTTGGTCCTTATGCTTGTTTAAGTCCAATAAATTGAAGGCCCATTTCTCGGAGTTTATGGTCGAGATGTTGCCGTTTCCTCCACTCAGTTTCAAAGCCCACCAATTTAACCCAGTCAGTTGAGACCCACCGGACCATAAAAAACGGGGTCCGGTCATGATAGTCCTCGCATCCAAACCCCACGCAAGTCGCAATGCTCGCAAAATAGAGAGTGCAATTCGTTAAACCTTAAGCCCTAAACAAGACCCAACACTTTCACAGTTTCGCTCGCTCTTGCCGCACAGAGACGCGGATTCACCATGGGGAAGAACAAGAAGAAGCAGAAGAAGGAGTCTGACACTGCGCCCACCGCGCAAGATGGCAGCAAGGAGATCATCACGGACCCTCGGTTCGCGTCCGTGCACTGGGACCCTCGGTTCCAGAAGGCTCCGAAGCGTGCTTTGAAGGTCGCGGTAGACTCGCGCTTCGACCGCTTGTTCACCGACCCGAGTTTCTCAGCTTCGTCCTCAGCTCCAGTGGACAAGCGAGGAAGGAAGAAGAAGCGAGACTCGGAGAATCCTCTGCGCCGTTATTATCGAATCGAAGAAGAAAATGACAAAGCAGAAGAAGAAGAAGAAGAAGAAGAAGAAGAGGAGGAGGAGGAGGAGGAGAGGAAAGAGGTTAGCAGTGAGGAAGAGGATGAGGAAGAAGAGGAAGAGAGAAGATTGGGCAAACTCGTTGGCGCTGAGTCGGGGACCGAGTCGAGCGATGAGTCGGAGGCGTCGGAATCGAAGGCTACGACCGAAACCGATACGGATGAAGATGAAGACGGGGTGGTTTATGAGGAGGAGGACGAGCCTGAAGTGCAGGTATAATTTGAACTCAACCTTTGCTTTCGTTGCTGAGTAAAATGGAGGAAGTGAAAATGAGAAAAAATGAGAAAATTTATACTTAATTTTGATGCTATAAATGAAACCTTCTCTGGTTGGTTGCTGCGAAAATGGAGGAAAAGAAAAGAAAAGAAAATAATACTGAAGCTTGATTTTTAATGATATTTTCAATAGCAATTAATAACTGCTCTGGGCTTTGAAATTTCAAGTTTGGGAACCTCGAAGCTGTGTACTATTTTTAGTTAAATGTAAAGAGAGAACACTGTTTATGCAAACAAATGATGTATAGTTATTATGGTTTTTTCTGTGTTTGCTCTAGTCGTCACACTATTTATTGGTTTGTGCAATGTGGACAGGAGAATATACCGGAAATAGAAAGAGAAACTCACAGGCTTGCTATTGTTGATATGGACTGGGCGCACGTTAAGGTATGTTACTGGGGTTTGGAACTGAATTAGATTTTATCTTTTAATTAAACATAGCTATGGTGTCAGAGCACATAGTGCTATTTTACTATTCAATGAAATTTGATAGTGTGTTTGGACCTTGAACTGTCCTAGTACTTAGTTTAACACTATCATTGAATAATGGAGGTTTGCATAGTATAGGTCTTATCTCAAGCCATTAGGATAAGATTTTGTTCAGTAAAACTTTTTCTTTCATTTTGAGCTATTCATGATATTCCTGATTCTTGAAGCATATACCCTTGACCCTAACTTTTCGTTTTATGTAGGCTGTTGACTTGTATGTAGTTTTGAACTCATTTCTCCCAAAAGACGGACAGATTTTGTCGGTGGCTGTCTATCCATCTGAGTTTGGACTGCAGCGTATGAAAGAGGAAGAAATCCATGGTCCTGTTGGCCTATTTGATGATGAAAATGAGAAAAGTGATGACGATGACGAAGATGAGATAGACTATGAGAAATTGCGTGCTTATGAGAAAAGCAGGCTAAGGTGATTGGCTGTAATTTGGTTGTGCATTTATTCCTGTTCACAATCTTTAAATTTGCTTGTGCTGCTAGCATGGTATCTGTAACATATTGGATCAGTTTGTTATAACATGTTCAAAAATCTGAGTGCAAACTTACCTTAACAGTTAGACATTAATTTCCTTTGAGACTGAGTAAAAGGCAATGCTTGTTGGAACGAGAGGGAGGTGGTCAACCACCCCAGCCCCCCACCCAATACACAAAAAAGAGAGAGGAAGAAACATAAGAAGAAAAAAAAGGAAATAGAGCTGTTAAATTTTTGGCTTGGAGGGCACAAGTCACATTGCTAGGAATTATTGTTCCATTGTTTGGATGAGTCATCTATTCATGGTCAATGAGCATTTAAATGATAGCCGGTTTGTTCAATTGTGTATACTTTTGAAAATTTTCTTGTATGAGTGTCATTAAGGAGTTCCTATCCTTCATTATGTTTACCTTATCCCTGAATTTTATTAAATGGTGTGATACCTTAAGCCATCTAGACAATGTGGAGAGGTGGTGAAAGATCATGGCATTATTTTGAAGCTGAAGTATATTCATAGATGCTAGGTAACTCATCTGGGGCCATTAAGAAACTCAAAATGTGGACTCAATCTTAACTAACTTCATTGTGTAGCTTTTAACCAACAAGCGCATTCTTATGTCCATTCCCATACAGTTTCATAGTTTTTACGGGATGCTTACTTTTTCATTTGGATTGTGAGTTCGGCAGTCCTATGGGAGTAAATACTATTGCAGGGTGTTGAAGCTGAAACAGATTTGTTGCATGCTACTCACAATTATGTGATTTTGAAATATTTCATGGGTTTGAACTTCATTTTCTCAATGTGGAGAGGTGGAGAAAGATCATGACATTATTTTGAAGCTGAAGTATATTCATAGCAGTTAGGTAACTCATCCGTGGCCATTAAGAAACTCAAAATGTGGACTGAACCTTAACTAACTTCATTGCGTAGCTTCTAATCAACAAGCACATTCTTATGTCCATTCCCATACAGTTTCATAGTTTTTACGGGATGCTTACTTTTTCATTTGGATTGTGAGTTTGGCAGTCCTATGGGAGTAAATACTATTGCAGCGTTTTGAAGCTGAAATAGATTTGTTGCATGCCACTCACAATTATGTGATTTTGAAATATTTACTGGGTTTGAACTTCATTTTCGCAATATCTAGATGCCAAATAAAGTTTGTGTTGGGTGTCCTTGAATATATATAGTTTGGATGTATAGTTGATTCAAAGAGGTTATTTTCTAGTCTATTCTTTCACTAGAATAAGCTTTCCTTTTGGACTTATATATGTTATTTACATATTCTTTTGGTGCACTGTCCTCCCCAGGTACTACTTTGCTGTTGTGGAATGTGATTCAAGCGCCACAGCAGACTACCTTTACAAAACTTGTGATGGAATTGAATTTGAAAGATCATCCAATAAGCTTGATATGAGGTTTATTCCTGATTCCATGGAATTTAAACACCCACCCCGAGATATTGCTACCGAGGTATGCTTCTAACTTTTTAATGATATTATGGAGGTTTTATACTGATATTGTTGAAAGTTTAGCTAATAGAGTCTTACAGAGAATATTATAGAAAATATTCCATTGTAGTGAAGAATCCTGCTGGATATGTACCTAGTCTCTCAAGTTGCAATACAGAATACCATGTCGGGATAAGATAAATCCTGATTTAATAAAAATCCTGATTTAACAAGTAATGGGCTCCACTTGCAGGCTCTGTGCCACAAGTCGAGATGATTTGTTGATGTAACTTATAATACGGAATTTTGGTGAAAATATGGATGTAATCTAACTCAAGACTCCTGAAGAAAAAAAAAAGTCCTCATTGCCATCCTTTGGACAGTGGAAGCTGCATTCACAATGAAAGCTAACCCAAGTACCTATAAGATAGCGAGCCATTTGGCAATTTTCTGTTTCTTCAAGAGATGAAAGGTCGGCTTGGCATGGATGGAGATTGCTTTTTCGTGTGTAAAAATCTAGGACTAGGACTCCAAGTCTTCACCTTGGCTAACTCTGGTGTAATATCCTATTCAGTTCCTGCCTAAATCCTTACCTTAGTCAATATCTAGCCATTCTGCATCAAACTTGGGACTAAATTAACATATAAAGTAGCACAGAAGGATGCAACCCCACAATATTGATTTTATTGTCTTCACAGATTTATATGCCCTAGTACGTGGCATATAATTTGTATGTACACATATAAATGTGTGAATTTTGTTCTGTTGTTGTTGGTGCAAGGACACGTTTGTGACCAATACATAGCCTGCTATTGTAATTCAACTTGGTTGTCACCAAATACTGCACGTTCTGATCTGGGATATTTGTCATTTAAGCTTTTAGCTCTACCTCATAATCCTAAAGCTATTTACATAGAGACAATTAGACATTCAGCTACAAAGAAATTACTTAAAGAGCAAAAATTTGAACCACATGCAAAACTGCAGATTTGGAATAATTTCAGCCAGCAATAGGCACTCTCTCAGTCAGAACCTCACTAGCTATGAGATTGCCCTGAGCACAAAAATGCTTAATTCAACCAATATAGCGTTGCTTGTATGGTATTCTGAATCGCTCAACATTGCGGGTCTATATTCTTGCTTGTTGCAGCAACTAAAGAAAATTAAAAATTCTTTATAGCAACTTTCATTCAAATTACAGCGTGTTAATGAAGTGTTGAATATTTTTCACTTTTTGCTCAGGCACCTGCAGACTATAAAGGGCTAGATTTCCATACTCGAGCCCTGCAGCACAGTAAAATTCATATTTCTTGGGATGAGGATGAGCCGGATCGTGTAAAGACCTTGAAACGAAAATTTAATGCTGATCAGGTCTGTGTCTTTGATCTTAATCTGTTACAAATGATTCTTCTCACGCTTTTATCTGATCCTCATAAAATTCTGTCGATTCCAAAGTTCATATCTTTAAATGCATTCTGTTTCATTCCTTGGTCACCAGGGTTACTGGCTGACCTGGCTGAATGGCCTCTTGTTTTTGTTCTTTTTATTTTTGACCCCTTTGACGTTTTAAGTTATTGAGCGTGAACTATTCATACTAATTCAATTTGTTGTCGAGAACATGAAATCTAATTGTTGGCTTACTCTT
Source organism: Corylus avellana (assembly GCF_901000735.1). Classification (NCBI taxonomy): domain Eukaryota; kingdom Viridiplantae; phylum Streptophyta; class Magnoliopsida; order Fagales; family Betulaceae; genus Corylus; species Corylus avellana. Next base: position 1,393,445 of record NC_081542.1, on the reverse strand, counting down.
TTATAAATGTTAAGATGAGGGCTTAGTGTTGTGTCCAGATGCACATAAGGAAATGTTGCTCTTTAATTCAAGTGGCTTCATCTTCTGGTGGGCACCTTTTTCTATTATTTTCTTTCTTTCTTTCTTTCTTTCTTTCTTTCTCTTCATTTTTGGGTGGGGGGGATTTGGACCATGATTTGTGAATTGATCCGACACGTTAGTTTGTCTCGTATATTTCACAATGAGTCACAGCCACAGCCTTCAAAGTATAGATTATACTCTAAATTGAATGAGTCCATGGAAGGTTTTTTTTTTTTTTTTTGTGCCTCATGAATGGATTTACTGCCATTAAACTAAAGTTTAAAGTTTCTGGCCACATAGCAAAGAGAAAATAACATGAAACCTTTTTTCTTTCTTTTCTTTTTTTCTTTTTTTTTTTTAAAAAAAATTTCTGCATATGAATGTTTCCATTCATGCCAAGATTATCGTGCTTATGATTTTTTATTCGAGTATTATGCACATACAGGTATTACTTAACAAATCCTTCTATATAATCTAATATATGTTGGAATTTACACATATTACACCCATTTAAAAGTGTTGACTGCTTTCTGAAGCATAAAAAGAATGAGACAGTAATAACATTGAAACAATCAAGGAACATAGAATACTATATCGTACAAACTTATAAAAACCCCGGATGTTAGTGTAACTATTTGCTTCTGTTCTGGCACTGGCTCTGTTTTCTTATAGCTAGCTGAAATGGAGTTGAAGGAGTTTTTGGCTTCTGATGAGAGTGAAACGGATGGTGATGAGAATGAGAATGCCATGGAGGATGAATCTGATAAAAAGCATAAAAAACGAGACATGTACCGTGCTTTAATCCAGTCTGGCGATGGTTCAGATGGTGATGGTGAAGAGGATGACCAGGATATGGAGGTCACTTTCAATACTGGCCTGGAGGATATTAGCAAGCGTATTTTAGAGAAGAAGGATAAGAAGTCAGAAACTGTGTGGGAGGCCTATCTTAGAAAACGACATGAGAAGAAGAAAGCTAGGAAAAATAAGGCAAAGTATTCGTCAGAGGATGAGAGTAGTGATACTGATCAAGAGGCTCCTGAACAACCAGATGACTTCTTTGTTGAAGAGCCTTCAGTTAAAAGAGGTAAAAAGGAGGCTCAAGGTAAAACCGATGAAGAGCTGCTCCAAGATATGGATAAGGAAGCACAAGCAAGCACAGCAGAGCTTGAGTTATTAGTTGCTGATGATAAGGGGGCAGAAACTGGTCTTAAAGGATATAATTTGAAACGTAAGAAGGCCAAGGGGAAAAAGGTGAAAGAAGTTCCAGATGTGGACATTATACCAAATGCTGTTTATGATGATCCACGGTTTTCAGAGCTCTTTACTTCTCCTGAATTTGCTCTGGATCCCACAGATCCTCAGTTCAAAAGGTATCTTCTATGCATTACGAAAATTTTCTTGTGATTACTGAATCCATTATTTATTTTTCTGAAAGAAAGGAGACACCTATATGTGGTATACGGCCCAATACGCGTATAGCTACTCGTCTCTACCTCCGACTGTATGTGATTAACTGGATTATAAAAACCCATGTGACATGACACAATGCCACAGTAGTATTGCAAAATTTTTACTCTATATTCTGTTTGGTTGATAAGTTGGCTTTATTTTGGTTCTAAAAACAGAGATTGAATGTTGCAGGGTTGCAGCTTTTTATCGGAAGCAAGCACCAGGGCAGCAGAGCAGGCAAGAAGTGGAGGAAAGGGATAGTATGAAGTTATCTACAACATCGAAGTTGCCGTCTGATGAGCCCAAGTTAAACAAGAACGAGCAAGTTAAATCTGATAGTTTGCCATCAAAGAAAGAGAAGCATGAGTTATCGTCTTTAGTTAAATCAATTAAGATGAAGTCCAAGCAAGTTCAATTGCCCCCTGACCTTAAGATGTCAAAGAAAGATGTGAAATTGCAATCTGCAGGTAAGGCGAAAATGGAGCTGCAGCATGATCTCTCAGCCTTAGTTCAATCAGTTAAAAGGAAGTCGAAAAATCTCAAAAAATGAAAGCAACATGGAGGAAGGGGGGTGGGGGAGAAAGGCCCTTTATATTTCCTTAACATCATGCAGAAGAATCGATGGTAGACTTGGGACAAGCCCTGAAGATTGAAGGTCATTGGTATATTATATTGGGGCTTGCTTTCTTTTCTTTTTCTTTTTTCCATGAATTTTATATATTTATTTCTACCTAAATTTTGAAGATGAGTTGTAGATCTAACAAAGAAGATGGAGATGAACTTTATCCATGAGGCTTTATAAAAAAAACGTTGGTTAAAATACCATTTGTTACGCAAGAGTTCTAATGTTTCATTTCAAATTTGACGGGATAAAAATATATCTACCTAAAAAAAAAAAAAAATTAGAAAAAAAAAATATAAATAAACTTTTGACAAATAGCTCCCTGGATTTTAATAAGTGGCAAATAACTCCATTTATTGAATTGACGTTTCAAATTTGACAGAATCTGTGAAAATGACATATCTTCACTAATAGGATCACAATCATTTTCTTTTTAACAGCTGCTGTAAAAATCTCTAAATTTAAACTTGAAATATAAGTGCTCTATACCTATGGTTTCTGCTTATATGTTAAAAAGAAAAAGTACTATTTACAATCCCGTGTCCAAATTAATATCTTAGGTCGTCACAGAAAAAATTGGAATAATTTTTTTCCCTTTCAAACAAAAAGAATCGGAAGCATTGTTGGCTTCATATTTTTTTGGGTGTTTTAGTAGCATTAATTTGGACAGAGGATTGTAAATAATAATTTTTCTTTTGTCTCCCTTTCATCACATTTGGGAGGACAAAAGGGAAACAAAAGTCTTACTTTCTAACATTACTGGTAATATATATTGACACGGGTTGAGAAAGCCCTAACAAATAAAAAAACATAATCAAACAATGACAAAAAACGAAACAAGAAGCAGTGTGAGTGCGTAGGTAAAAGACTTCAACTTGGGTGAATGGCTGGATGGAGATGCCACAGGTATACTAGAATTGCTTCCATTCCTTTTGTTGGCTTGACTGGCTTCAGAATTGACCGGAACAGCAGGGGAAGCGGCAGGAGAGTGTGATGGGCTGACAGGTAGAGTGCTCGAATTCTTGTCGTCGTAACCTATGGAGACCCAAAGAAATTATGATGAGAAGAAATAATTTCACACCGAAATTCAGTCTTTAAAGAAATACAAGGTGAAACTGCACTCACAGTTAGACTCCTTCCAACCCAATACCATCCTCTCGCGATCAAAAACTATGCGATAACCAGTCATGAAGTTTTCTGGATCGAAATAAATAAATCCGTTATGATTTTGAATTCATAATATAAGAGGAGATACGGATAAACAGATACTCACGTCCAATGATGCTTATATCTTTACTTTTGACAAGACCCAGACAATACACAGCATTTCCTTCCTGAACACCACAACGTCAAATTTTAGCACAACTCAAGCAGGAACAGGAAAATTAAAGCACTAGAAGCGAGACCACACCTCACTGTCGATCACATATGTTGGACTAGTGACAAAATATTGGTCTCCACCTTTCATTGTCAGATTCACACTAGGAACGTCATAGTTTTGAGTTGGACTGTAAACAAAGTGGAAGTCAATACCCCAGAGTTGGAAGGGGAAAAAACCTAATACAAAATAGGAACTAGATATGGATAACCTTAATTCGTAACAGTATTCAAAGGGGTAGGAATCAGATGAATGCCGCTTGTTTTGGACCTGGGAATTGAACTGCACAATAACATATATCGTAGATATTCATATGCTATAAAATGAAACTCCTAATGATATCATGAAACATGTTATTTAAAGCACTTACACTCTCAGAAATAAAAGTGTAAGCTGGGTCGGTTAGGAGTGTAAACGATGTACCAGAGTCAAAGATTACACTGAGCCCCAGCTCAGAAGAATTTCTTCCCACAGCTATTTGAGTGATGCTGACGTTATAAGTTGGACTGATAACAAGTTCCAAAGGAAAAAATCAGTAGAAGTAGCATGGGATTTTGATCAAAGATAGTCCTTTTGCAAAACTAAACAAACTTTCCCGTCAGCATTTTCAATATCACGAAGTGACAACTTACTGTGCTTGCCTAACATTGAATGGTGTTTCTTTTTGGTATGAACTGCCATTATTTCCAAAAGTGATTCTCCCCAACCCATCAGGTCCAAAACACATGGAAAAAGAATTCGAAGCTAGCCCATTTCTTGCTAAGGTGCTAGGAACAGATACATCCTCCATACCAAGCCCAAATAGACCGTTTGGTGCTCCACCCTCCAAAAAAGTACCAGTCTGACTTTGACCACAACTGCCACAGAGTAACATGGTTCAATCGCAAGGGCCACAAATACAAAGAAAACTTGCTGAACAAGTCTGACCATTAGGTTAAAAACAAGAAGCAACTTCAGGGAATAAAACAGTAATTCTAGCCCATCAATGAAAGAGAAGAAAAGAGTCATGCCATGCCAAACTCTAGATTTCATAATCCACGTAATTTGCCAAAAATATCTGCTTTCCCAGATCTTGTGTCATTTGAACTAACAATTCTTTCATTTTAATCCAGTTCTTTTAAAATTGATATCACTAGAGATTTAAAATCGTTACCATATTCACTTGAAAAGCTGCCTGTGTAGTACCTAACCGATTTTGCCATATTTCCAACAACCGTATAGGAGGTTCCAAATATTTACCCCAAATTCTTTGGTAGCAAAGCAATGGAAGATAGCCTACCCAAAAGTGATCGGAGTGTCGACAGCCCTTAGCTGATCATCATCTGTAATTAAGTGCAAAACATCCTCCACCAAGATCCCAGTAGATGAGGTGTTATAAGAAAGATACTCAACTTTATACGGACAATTACTGCTTGCTGAAGGGCATTGACTATGTTTACATAAGCTGTTGTTGCAGGAAACTATTTCACTTGTTGGTGAATTATTAGGGCTGTAGATGTTAAGGAGTAATACCTGCAGAACAAAAGGACTAAGTAAGTAATTCTCAAGGAATTCAGGACTTGACTAAAGTTTCTTTAACCACCAATCCATAAAACAACTAAATTTATGGAAAACATAACTCCAGCCTAAAAATAAAGATTCTATAGATCAAGTATAAGATTATAGTGGACTTTGACGATGTAGCACTGCCAATCACCAATTTCCTCTTCATCAACAAACTCTCATTCTACAAAAATGCTTGATATTGGTAGATTCAATAAATTAATGGAAGGTCTAGATAACAGTTTTACAGCATGACTGCAATACTATAGTAACACATAGCCCTGTCGAATGAAAGTACATAAAAAAAAAAAAAAAAAACATTTAATATCACAAAATCACACATAATTCTGCATAGCAGTTTAAGCAACCATATGATTTAAAGAGCCATGGTTCCAAGAAGGTAAATAAATAAACAAGTATTAAAATCCAGTTTTAATGACATACCTGTCCAGATGATAGCGGTAAGCTATTAAGGCAACCACCTTCCTTGCAATCACATGGTAGCCAGAACAAATCACTGCCGGTGTCCAATGCCACAAAAAATGATAAACTTGGTGTCCCCACTAAAACATTGGCATAATGCAAACTGCAACACCAAGAAAATAAGAAGAAATAGTTAGTCGAGAAGTGATAGGAAGAAGAACTCAATAGAACCTTCATCTCCTGTTTGTTAAACAAGAAAATTGAGGGAAAATCCAAAAAAAAAAAAAAAATCATTGAGGGACACGCTCTGAGCTTATATTTTCCATCTTCAATACTAAATATGAAAGAAACGCCAGAGAATTACACGTTTGGTTGTAAATTGAGGGATAAGGCCTACAAGACAGAATCCGATAAAAAAGACCACAAAAGAAAAACACTTCAATTAACCGAGACTAATAAATACGACAATTGCTACCAAACAGGTCCAAAAACTAAAAATAATCCAAAATAATAATAATAATAATAATCCAAAAAAGAAAAAAGAATAAAGAACTCAGGTACGGGCTTCAAAGGGTCGTACTGTCCGAAAGGGAGGATGCGATAGGTATCGTTTCCACCGGAGAAAGTGAGTGGAAACGACTGATCGTTGCTGGCGGCGAGGTGGCGGTCCCGAATTATGCGGTCTCGGTGTGCCATAGCGACGTAGTATTCTACGCTCCCTTTCACCGGGAGCCCCTCGTCGCCGAGAATTCCCTGGACCGGGTCCGAGTACCGGTGGTGGACGTCGAATCCGAACTGCAACCCGAACCCGTAACAGCTCCGGGAACCAAAACCCAACAACAAAACGAATAGTATAAAGGAATAGTAGGCAGAAGGAATAGTAGGAGGCCAGGCCATAGCTGAGAACAGAAGGCGTCGTTGCGGAGACTCGGAGAGTGTGAGGTCTCTCCGGGAGTCAATTTGAGGCAATTAACTTTAACCAACTTCAAATGTGTGTACTGTATTGGATTTGGAGGCTAGGAAGTTGCCGCGTTCTTACCTCCCTTTCTTTCAATTCGTAATTAGTCTAATTTCGTTGACTCCATGTCTCCTACTTCACATATTCTCTCTCAGGATTATTATTATTTTATTTTTTTTAAGAAGAAAACAATTTAGGAGATAAATACAGTACACAAAACCGCCATTCCATTCGCATATACGGTTAGTAATTTTTGTTAATTGCATCTACACATCGAATCCGCCACAAAAGATTTCTAAAGAAAAGACAATCATAAAATGATCTGTTATAAACGTTTGCACGAAAGCATAATAGATTGTTATAGTCCTCGAATGCTAAGTTGGGGCAATTTGGTATCCAATAGGCTTACAAGTTTAGCTTTTTACATTAACTTTAAAAGCATGTTTGAAATTGTGTTAAGACGGTAAAAATTACTTTTTAATACATGCAAAAACGTGTCAAACAAAAAGCTAATACGTTTGGTAAAAAATTATAAAGTACTTATTTAACTTTTTTACTCTAAAATAAACAAAACACATTCTTGAAAAAAAAGCTCTATTTGACTTGATAAGCTCTAAATTCAATAGCAGCTCTTCTCATCATATGCAATGCAAAAATTCTTACTTGTGATATTGCATTCTTCAATAAATAATAAAAGAAAGCTTTTTAAAAATCTACGGTTAAAGATAAGTCATCCTGATTGTCATTCTTTAGAATTGTACATGAAATTTGATTTTCACCTCATATAGTTCCTCGTTCAAATATTTCAAAGTCGTTAGATCCTTTTCATCGTTCGAGAATCTCCTCTCTTTCTTCACTTCACCCCGAAGGATAATTAGGAGCACTTAAGTCATAATTAGGAGCACTTAGTCTCCAAGAGGTAGCTCAATCGGCTAGGGCCACACTTTATGAAGTGGAGGTCACTAGTTCAAATCCCCATTCCCCTCTTGTGCGGACATGTAAAAAAAAAAAAAAAAAGTCAAAATTTTCATTCATTTGGTATATGGGCTCTGATCTACTTCATTTTTATTTACTTTTTTTTTTTTTTTTCCCCCTCTTTTTCTTTTTTTATTTAAAACCATTGCAGACATTTGCAGTCCAGCGAAACCACAATTTTTTTTCTTCCAAGAAAAGATAATCGGCAAAGCATTAACAATTATCTACCAAAAACTTTTTAAAGCATTCACAAATCAGTGTAATTTTTTTTTTTTTTTTAACAAGAAACAAAAATGATCGTTTTGTTACCAGAACAACAACTGTTGTCTAATCACAAGATGGTCCACTGTTTTTATCATCACTGTCGTTTTAATCTATTATAGTATATCATAATGGAGATTTCCAACTGTTTCGGCAGGAAAAATGGAATTAATAACATAGCTGCAAAATCTACAAATTTAAACTTGAAAATGTAACAACTCTATAACAAAGGCTTTCTGTTTATTAATTACTCAAAAAAAAAAAAAATCATTATTTACAACAAATGTGCAAATAATTGCTCCAAAACACACAGGAAAAAATAAAAAAAATAAAAAGGGTAAAAAGAGAGAAGCCAACATGCTTATTCTTATTGTTTGAAGAAAAAAATGCTGTAATGACCTGAAATACAATGCATATCAATGAATATGATACAGGGGTCGAGATAAGCCTCAGCAAATAAAAAGAATTGATCAAAAAATGGCAAAAAATGAAACAAAAATCATTGTGAGAGTGTAAGTAAAAAACTTCAACTTGGGTGAATGATTGGATGGTGATGGCACAGGTAAACTAGTACTGTTTCCATTATTTTTGGCTTCTGGGTTGATGACGGCAGCGGGGGAACCGGCAGGAGAGTGTGATGGACTGACTGCTAGAGTGTTCGAATTCTCATCATCGTAACCTGGAGAACACCAAATCTTATTATGAACACTTAAGAATTTACTACAGGAAGGAAAAAATAAAATAAAATTGCACACTAAAATGCAATCTTAGAAAAGAAAAGGTGGAATTGCACTCACAGTTGGAGTCCTTCCAACCCAACACCAATCTCTTGCGATCAAAAACAATCTGATAACCAGCCATGAAGTTTTCTGGATGAAGATAAATAAATTCACATTGTAAGTGGCAATATCACAGTTCAAACATTTAAGGATACATAAGTAAGGGCCAAGAAAATCCAGGTGATAGTTTTACCAAAATCTAACTAGGCAATATTGGCTTGTTCAACGATGCGACGATGAAATTGTGTATGTTGTTTCTCATGCAAACATCAATGTCTGATTTATGTTAAACATCAATGTCTGATTAAAACATAGAGTGCAACAACCATGACCAGCCTCCTTTTAGTTGGACCCTCACATTGATAATTTGAGTATATACTCTGTATCTTTAAATTAGAGACTAGGTGAAGAGGGATCTTGGCATAATAATTCTAATTTGCTGCTTTTAAAATAAGAATAATGTTAGAAACCACATTTTTATCTCATAACTATCCTACAGTGCTGATGTGGCTGCCCCAACCAACCTTCGATTTTTTTTTTTTTTTGACAATAATAATTGATTCAAGGGTTGGTTGGAACTAACACATCAATATTGTAGGATAAAAATCTGGTTTCTAGCATTACTCTGAAAGTAATAATACGCGAGAGTGAGTGAACTTCATAGATCTGAACTATTCGGCCAAAAGCTGCAATTATCCCTGCCCCTCTCTCCCTATCCCAAAATAACACTTCCATCAACCCAAAAATTATGTAATCTTATTTTCTAGAAAAAGAAAGGTTCATTCAAGCACTTCTCTGCCTTTTACAACTTCAGAATTTGTTATCAACAAAGTTGCAACAGAGCAAGATAATGTAGAACTTTCACAACAGTATAGTATTTCTGGTAGTCACCTTGTAGAGAAATGAATGCACAAATTCCAAATACCAAAATTACAGAAAAACATGAAAATGTAACTCCATTATAAGCAGGTTTTAGAATAAGAAAATTTATTCTTTCTCAGCAAATATAACAAAAGTTAGTTATAAATAGATACTCACGTCCTATGATGTTTATATCTTCGCTTTTGAGAAGAGCCAGACAATACACATTTTCACCCTGAAGACCACAACGTCAAATTTCAGCAGAAATCAAGCAGAAATAGGAAATTAAAGCACTAGAAGTAAGACCAAACCTGAATAGAGAGCCCTTCTGTGGGATTAGTGAGAAAATACACGGCTCCACCTTTCATTGTCAGATTCACTTGAGGAATACTATAGACGTTTTGAGTTGAACTGCATTGCATGCAAAGTGGAAGTCAGTCCCTCAGAGTTGAAAGGAGAAAACTAATACAAAACAGTAATAGGGTTTTCTCCAAATATAGATGACCTCAAGGTATAACAATATTCAAAGGGGAGCTGAGAATCAGATGCATGCCGCTTTTCTTGAATTTGGGAATCGAACTGCAAAACAACATAATCATTGATAATTATGTATTATAAAATGAAACTCCCAGCGATATCTTGAAACACATTATTTAAAGAACTTACACTCTCAGAAATAAAAGTATAAGCTGGGTCGGCTAGGCTTGTAAACGATGTACCAGAGTCAAAGATTGCACTGAACCCCAGCTCAGAAGAATTTTTTCCCACAGTTATGTGAGTGATGCTGATGTTATAAGTTGGACTGATAAAAAGTTCCCAAGGACAAAATCAGTACAAATAGCATGGGCCTTCGGTCAAATATAATCTTTTTGCGAAACTAAACAAACTTTCCCATCAGCATTTTCAATATCAAGAAGTGAAAACTTACTGTGATTGCCCGACATTGAATGGCGTTTCTTTTTGGTCTGAGCTGCCATTATTTCCAAAAGCGATTCTCCCCAACCCATCAGGTCCAAAACACATGGAAAAAGAATCTGAAGCTAGCCCATTTCTTGCTAAGGTGCTAGGAACAGATACATCCTCCATACCAAGCCCAAATAGACCGTTTGGTGCTCCACCCTCCAAAAAAGTACCAGTCTGACTTTGACCACAACTGCAACAGAGTAACATGGTTCAATCGCAAGGGCCACAAATACAAAGAAAACTTGCTGAACAAGTCTGACCATTAGGTTAAAAACAAGAAGCAACTTCAGGGAATAAAACAGTAATTCTAGCCCATCAATGAAAGAGAAGAAAATAGTCAATTATCATGTTAAAGGCTCAGAAATGTTTTTGGTAATATCACTTTCCCCTCTAGAGGTTCTAATATATTGATCTCCCAAGCATCACCTACCTACCCCCATGGAATTTTTTTTCACCTTTTCGCTTCTTGCATTAGAAAGATTTTCATTGAATCAGTACAAGCAGGACAAAACAACACCTTGAAGAATCCTCATAGATAAATTGAGGAAAAAAGCCATACCAAACTCCAGATTCAGCATCCACATGAACTACATTTGCCAAAATATCCATTTTTTTCTAGATCTTTTGTCATTTTAACAAATGATTATTTAATTTTAATCCAGTTTGTATCAATAGAAATATAACATCAGTATCATGTTCACTTGAAAAGCTGCCTATGTAGTAGCTAGTGAATTCTTGTGATATTGCCAAAAACCACATGGGAGGGCTCAACTATTTCCCAAAATTATTTGCAGCAGAGCAATGACAAATTATAACGTACCCAAAAGTAATCGTAGCATCAACTTCCTTTAGTTGAGTATCATCTGTAATCAAGTGCAAAACATCCTCCACCAAAATCCCAGTAGATGAAGTGTTACTAGAAAGATACGCAACTTTATAAGCACAATTACTGCTTGCTGAAGGGCATTGAGTTTGTCCGCACAAGGGACTCTTGCAGGACACTATTCCGCTTGTTGATGAACTATTAGGGCTGTAAATGTTAAGGTTTACCTGCTTGATAAAAGGATTAAGTAAGTAATTCTGAAGGAATTCAAGACTTGAAGAAAGTGTTTTTTCACCACCAATCCATGAAACAACTTAACACATGGAAAACCCATGCAATTATGAATATTTTGGGCGTTCGGAGTTTGAACCGAGTGTGAATTTCATGAAGAAAAAAAGTAAGTAAAAGTTTGAATTTTTTCACATAACTGAAGCATAAATTTGCATATGAATTTGTAGCGAAAAGGAAAACAAGATACCTTCCCTGATGATGACTGTAAGTCAGTAATGCAACCGTCTTTCTTACAATCGCATGGTAGCCAGAGCAAATCACTGCCGGTGTCTAATGCCACCAAAAACCATAAACTTGGCGTCCCAACGGAAACATTGGCATAATACAAACTGAAATACCGAGAATATTGGAAGAAATAGTTAGTTGAAAAATGACAAGAAGCTACAACCCCATCAAACCTTCCTCCCCTGTTTGGTCAACAAGAGAATATAGGGAAAATTCAGACAAGCTTTTAGGGACAGTTTTTAACTTTTCATGGACACGCTTTGAGAGCATATTTTCTATCTCTAATAATAAACAAGAAAGAAAGAAAACGACTTATGAAGTGAAAAGCCTAAAAGGCAGAATTCGCTAAAGAAAACCCCAAAAGAAAAACCTTTAATTAGCCGAATCTAGAACAGGCATAACAATCCAACCTGACAGGTCCTTACCTTTTATGGGAAACAAAAGCATATAATCTGAGTATCCGAGTCAAACAATTACCTAGAACCGCAACACACGGTGACTGTACTATGAATATTTGTCGGAGTGCGATTAAAACCCATATCTAGTAATAACAACAAAAGTAAACAGAAAAACTCTCATCTCCTTTTTCTTTTTCTCCTGTTTCTCATCATCCAAATCCTCAAAAACCCACTAAAAATTCTTTTAAACAAAATAAAAACTAAAACTAACAGAAAAATAAAAAAAAATAAAAAATTCAGGGACGGGCTTAAGTGTCGTACTATCCCAAAGAGGGGAGGAGTAAGGTGTCGTTTCCACTGGCGAAAGTAAGCGGCAACGACTGGTCGTTGCTGGAGGCGAGGTGGCGGCCCCGAATTATGTGGTCTCGGTGTGCCATGGCCACGTAGTACCCTAAGCTCCCTTTCTCCGGGAGCCCCTCGACACCCAGAAGTCCCGTGACCGGATCGGAGAACCGGTGGTGGATGCCGAACCCGAACTGCGACCCGAACCCATAGCAGCTCCGGGAACCGAAACCCACCAACAAAACGAATAGTATAAGGGAATAGTACGTAAATGCAACAATACTGCGAGGCCAGGCCATGGCTTAGAATAGAAGGTGATGTCGCCGAGAGTGCGTGTGAGTGAGTTCTGTCAATTTAGACATGAAAGGAATGGGGAGTGTTAAAGGTTTATATACAGTTAGGAAGTTGACGCGTTTTCACCAGAAGAAGAAGAAGAAGAAGAAGAAGGAGGAAGAGGAGGAGGGAGAAACGGCAGTCGTTTGAGAGAGAGAGAGAGAGAGAGAGAGAGGGCGAGATTGTTGGCTGGAAGGTGTTTGATACACGCTTCTATTGCGAAAGTCAAAAATCGCTGTCACTTTGTGACGCAGAACTGTGGGCGTCAAGTTTCTCGTTCTGTTTTTCTTCTTTATTTTTCTGTATATTCAAGCTGTATTATTATTATTATCATCTAGGGAATTTTTGTTTGGTAGAACTTAAAATAATTGCTATTTGAATCTTAAACCCATGTACTTTACAATATTTACATGTGTCTCTCTTTGTTCTTACGTATTTACAATCATGGCCTATATATTTAGGTTTTATCTTAAATAACGGCTATTTTAGAATCTTCAATGTTTACAAAGTTAAGAATCATTCAATAAAACAAAACTGAGTTTCCGCAATGTACGTAGCTCATGTCTTTCCTGCATGATATTTCAAGATTTTTCTTTGGTTGTCATGCTTACCCATTTGTTTATTTAGTAGCTCATATCAAATATCTTGTATTCCTTTGGTAGCTCATGAGTCATGTCGTTATGAAACCTTTCTTGGTAGCTCTTGTCAATGTCAAGACCTTCGGTTGTAAGGTGTTGACTGAGTAGCAAAATGCATACTCCCAAGTGATTTGATGAGGGAAAAAGACACGAATTTAAGTCTTCAAGACAATGCTTAAGAGGATAACACTTATATCCATTAATCCCTAGTCTTCACTCGTTGGCTTGTTAATTATGTTTTCTGGTGGGGCTTGATTGAGGCTATGGCTCAAATCCTCTTGAATAAGTGCCAACAAATTCTTTGCTTTGTAAGCCCATTTAAGCCTCTCTTGATAAATGTCTAATGGATAAGGTAATATTACGATAAAGTTTAAGTTTACAGTTTTAGGCTCCGATCTCCCCTCCTCCTTCCTTTTTGCTTAAAAAAGAAAGACCTTCAATAGTCACACTACCCTTTTGCATATATAGAGCTTTAAGCTACCTTAAAATATGGCCAATATATATCAAGAGCAAAATGATAAAAATAAGAAGAAAAAAAAAAATTTGGAGAGACACAACACCCCCTCTCTAAAGTCTTCGCTACTTGGGAGGGGCATTCACCCACTCTAGACGGAGAAAGGAGGAATTGGATTTTCCTACCAAAATTTAAACCACAAGGACCTCACTAGTAGTTTTTGATAAGAATAATGCTATATACTATATTTTTATCCTATAGTCATTCCACAATACTGATATAACAATCTCAATTAATCATTAGATTTTATTTTTTCTAATAATAATTGATCCAATTTTTTGTTGGAACTGTCACATCAGCATCATGAAATAATTATAAAATAAAAATGTGATATTTAGCATTATTACTCTTTCTATAATAAGAAAAATCTACCCTTTTCACAATTTCTTTTGTTAAAAGCAATGCCGAAAGAAAAAAGTTGTCAATATGGTAAAAATTTTGGATGATAATTGTGAGCCAAATGAGTTAATAAGCTCAAGAACCTAAACTTGATTGATGTGATATGTGGAACTGGGACATGATTCAAAACATATTTGGTAGTTTAGGCCAAACTGAAAACATATGAAGAACAAGGGCATAGATAATAGAATCAACAAAAAGTAAGGGTACGAAAGAAAAAAGAGAGAGATCAAAATACAGGGAAATATTTTTTAAGGTAAGAAGACAAAATACCGGACATATGAAGGTCGTTGAGGTTGTTGGTAAAGCCGTTGACAATAGAGCCCCTTAGATCGCGGCCCACGATGGCCTACGTGTCAAACATCCACGCTTTCAACTCGGCTTGGCCGACCTACACTCCTACCTCAGTTGAATAAGCGGCTTTCGTTGACACAAAAAAAAAAAAAAAAAAAAAAGAGAGAAAGAAAGAAAAAGTGTCGTTCGTCCAAGTTCTATTAACTTCAATGCAAATTAATTAGGCAACTTTAGTCACACACGCACGCTAATTATGTCATGACCCGTGATCGTTGGTTTCAACTTTCAACAAGTGGCGTTCATATTTTGCTTTCACTTCAAGAATTTGAACGCTCAATAGTCGCTAGGAATTAGGAAATAACACAACCCCAGTACTTGAAATTTGAATGCACCCCAATTGACTTCCAAGCAAGGTTGGGAAGAACACTGAATTTCTTCCAACCTTCCCCTCACTATATAAAATTGTTCCCTAGTAAATGCAAAGCACCTCATTTTTTAATTGCATGTGAAGAATAAATGATTTTTTAATATGGCTATTAAAAAAAAAAGAATGAACTTTTCACATGCTCAAAGAACACATAACAATTTTATAGGCTGTGTTGAAAAAATTTCATCCAACCAGTTTGAAAGAAATTTTTGTTTAAAGTAATAAGATTGATTGTCCACTACATGTGTCATGTAGGTAAAGCGGTTCCACCCTGCTCAAACATGTACAATAAGGTTACTTATTGCACACAGACAGTCTTATTGCACGGAATCCTCGTCCTACAAAAAGAGACACCTAAGTTCCACCCTGCTCATTCGGATAGTGTCGGATGCAAAGGGGGGCGGATGCAAAGGGAAAACAAAAAAAAAAATTGAAGGTAATTTTTTTAGTTTTTTTATCCTAGCCCATACTCCTCATTTTCCCGCTCCTCCTAATACAAATTCCTCATTTTTCCCGCCCTCATAATACAAATTTCTATATCCGCCACTGCACACGGGTACAATGAAATTACCTATTGCATATAAATAACCATATTGCAAAAAATCTCAATCCCACACGCAATACTCTCTCTCTCTCTCTCACTCATAGTATGCAAGTTAGGTAAAAGTCATCCAACTAATACTCTATATGTTATATTCGGTTTAGGGTTCATAAGTCCAATATTTATAAGAAAAAAAAATGCTACGCTGACACGAAGACAACTGACCAATTCAAGTTAGTTACTTAGCTTATACTCTAGGTTGTTGTTATCGTGCTATCGTGATACGTAATATATTTAATACGCACGTCTGTGCATGAGAAGACCAGTTCAAATCCTACTTTGCGTTGAAAAGAAGGGTATGGTGGACCTGACTAAGCTTAATGTGAAGACTAGCCACTTGGTGTTCAAGTCCTGTAAATGGCCAGCAAATCGTTGCGCAATTTGGTTTAATTAACAGAAATCGTTGCAAATTCTTTAGAGATTTCAAGAATTGCATTCGTTTGAAGACAAATTTTGGAAGCGTCTAGGTGATTACGACTCGCTCCAAAAGCAATGGTGGGAAAAGAAAAACATAGTTAAAATATGAAGAAAGAATAAAAATTAAAAAGAACAGAAAAAGGTAGCATGCTTCGACCTCCCTGAACATCCCAAAAAAAAAAGGATCTATTGACAGAAAGTAGAAGGGCCCCGATTATGATGATAATATAAGAGCACGCTTGACACTATAAATTTCCAAACAAAAAAATGCGATTTTAAATCAATGTATCGTTTGGGTGTATTTTTAAAAAATTGCAATTTGAAAACGTAACAAAATTTGCATTTATAAATAGCAGGCAATAAGTGCGTTTTTAAAAGTGCACGATTTTAAAAGTTAAACTACGATTTTAAATGTCAATCTGCGATTTTATTAATTGTTTAACTGCGTTTTTCAAAATCGCGTTTTCAAATCACTATTTTTAATAGGGGTGTCAACCCGGTCCGGTTTCCCGGTTTTGGCAAAAACCAAGAACCGGAACCGGGATATCCCGGTTCTCGGTTTTGGAAAACCAGGACCTTGATAACCGGGGTCCCCGATTACCGGCTGGTTCCGGTTTTACCCGGTTCGGTAACCGGTTTTTGAAGAAAATTAATTTTTGGGCTTATTTTAGGTATTGGGCCTAAAATAAGCCCATTTTTTTTCATAAGTTAGCTCTTTTTAAAAAAAAAAAAAAATCTATTAGTCTTTTTGTCTAAATTAAAGAGGCTTTGTTGTGATTGTTCCAAATAATTAAAAAATAAACCTAAAAAAGCTCAAAAATCCTAAAAAAATCAATGTTTTTGCCTATATGGGCCTTAGAAATAAAAATTCAATTTTTTAAAATACCCTAAAAATGGGCTAGAGGAGAAAATGGAGATTCACAGAATACGTGTTGTATTGTTGTGAAATGCAAAGGGGAAAACAAGAAATGGAGAAGTGAAATGAAGAAGAGGACTAGAGGAGAAAATGGAGAAGAGGAGGGGCTTGCGGCGTGATATGAGAAAAGAAGATGAAGGGGACTTAGGGGAGAACTGGAGACCTAAACCTAAGCGTAAAAAAATTATATATATATATTATTTAATAAAATATAAACTCGGTTCCGGTATTCCCGGTAAAAACCGGGTACTGGAACCAGGGTACCCAGTTTTTGAATTTTTCAAACTGGAACCGAAACCGGGTCCCCGGTTTCCCGGTTTTCGGTTCCGGTTCCGGTTTTCCGGTAATTTTTGACACCCATAATTTTTAAGTTGTACGTTTTGAAATCACAAACCCTAAGAACATGAAGAAATCAGTAGGGCAGAAATGTTAAGAAACCAGAATGGCGTACTTTATCGTGTAAGTGCACTATGTTCACATTCCACAGACAGGATAGAGATACTGGCATGCCATGCATGAGCAAAAGAACAAACGTAATGCGAACCCATATGTGGACTAAAATGGGACTCCTAAAAGGAATACTTATATCAACATATGATACAGGGATATGACCTAAAATTTACTACCGTATGAAAACTGTAGGCCTGAAAACGAATGACCTTAGAAAATCTACAAGAACAGTAACAATATGACGAGAAATCTGAAGCAAGTCAGAGAAGTATGACTATAGAAAGATGGCCATGCAACTGAACTCTGGGAACTATTTGGGGTCTCTTTTGTTGATTTTGGAGTAGAGTAATTACCTAGTCCAGCAGCGACAGCAGGAGACACAGTGATAGAATGCGGTTTTATTGGGGAAGTATTATGATCTTCAATGTCATAACCTGCATAAGCGCCCAAAGGGTGGTTAAGAAGGTTATGGATGAAAACATGAAAGAAAAATATGTGCATAAACGAGGGCAACACTTACAGTCAAACTTCTTCCAGCCCAAGCTTAGTTTTTCTCGGTCAAATACAACACGGTAGCCAGTCATTAAGTTTTCTGTATAAAAATCAGTTACTAAATTATAAGCAAGCTGAGTTCATAGAGAAATAGATGCACAAAAGCAAGGACATTGATCTGTTGTCTAAAACAAAAGGAAGCATATGCATACTACTGATCCTCATAGAGATCAAGAAAATAATTGTGGCCAGTTTCATTTTGAGAAAGCCAAGTTGGCCTGTCGTCGTTTTATCTTGACAATAAAGAAGCCCTGTATACTTATCAAAATAAAGAAGCCCTGTATATGCATGTTATTTAGTCGATCAAACTTTGGCCACTATAAGAACTTCTAGACATTAACCTTGCCCCAGGTTTGTACTTGAGTTATTTTAAAGCTGCTAAATATAGCATATGCACCCACTTAATTGTGAACATGTATTAAATGCAACGTAGAAGACTTACGTCCAATTATATTCAGTTCTCTGCTCTTGACAATAGCAAGGCAATAAACAAGTTCATTCTGCATAACAATAGGAGAAAAGATATTAGTATCATCTGCAGAAGTAATGAACAAAAACCTGGAATTCAACAGTACCTGAGTGGAGATGACAATTATGGGATCATAGACAGCAAACTGGCTTCCACCTTTCATGGTTAAACTCACGCTAGGTATCAGACTAGCATTCTCATTGGGACTGCCCATCATAAAGAAAAGTTTTAGATATGGAGGATAGAAACTAAAACTAAATTAAGGATATATTTAGTATGCGACCTCATATCATAACAATATTCAAAAGGGATCCTTGAATCAGGTGCACGGCGCCCATCTTGAGTCTGTGAATGGAACTGAAAAAGAACATAAAATTGCTAAATTCCAGCACTCCATGTGTATATTAAATGAAGAAAGTAAAATTAATTTCATCAATTTTTGTGCTTACACCCTCTGCTAGCCTGGTATAGGTTGGCTCAACCAAGTATGTAAAGGAGGTCCCAGAATCAAACAGAGCAGTGAAATCCACATCAATAAGAGTTGTGCCAACTCGAATCTGGGTAACAGTAATGTTATAGGTTGGGCTGCAAGACATATTCAGGCATAAAAGGCAAAGACAACTAGATAAATCTGTCCATTAGAGAGAAGTTTAACGATCTAGGTTCACAAGCAATTGGCATCTAGTAACAGGGAAATTACCACTTACTGTGATGGGTTCAGATTAAATGTGGTCTCTTCTTGATCAGGACTACCCTTGTCACCAAAACTGATCCTTCCAATCCCATCATTTCCAAAGCACATGGAGAAAGAATCTGCCGTAAAACCCTCACTTGATAGAACGCTAGGAACTGATATCTTCTCCATACCAAGCCCAAATAATCCATTGGGAGCTGCAACATCCAAAAACGAACCACTTTGAACCTGCCCACAGCTGTACAATTCATGTTGCATCTTAATCACTAGACAGGATTGAGGGAGGGCCGGATATGAATAGAAAGAATACAATAACCCAAAAGCACTCTCATCAAAAGAATGGTGCTGTAATAAGGTGTAAGTGTTCAAATACGTCAAGCTAATAGTAGAACTCACCCAAATGTGATGTATGCCTCAACAGATTCCTCATGACCATCTTCTGTTGTTAAGTGCAGAACATCCTCTACCAATATCCCCGAAGTAGATGTTTCAGCTGAGACATAAGAGACCATGTAAGGGCAATTACTGGACATCCCAAGGCATCGATTACGGTGTGCACACAGACTGTTGTTGCAAGTAACCTTTTTGCTTGTTGATGACCCTTTAGGGTTGTATATATTAAGCTCAAAATCCTGCAGAATAATTTACTTTCATTGAAAATCAATGGGCAACAAAAAGGATTCAAGAAAAAATACACCAAAGGATGAATCTATTTAGGATATCAGAATCATCAATCATGCACAAACTTTTCACGATTTGCTCAAGCCCAATGGGTATCATCCTCAGATTGCCAAATAAAATCCGATGTGCCTTCAACAGTATTTTGAAACCAAAAGGTAGACATTAGCTAATCTAGCAATCCCTCCCTCCCCAAAGACACTGTTTCATCAGGAATCAAATCAATACTTATAAAACTACATAAATTTTCACGTTTAGAATGGCAACCAAGAAAAAGAAATGATGTCCACAATCACAGAACAGATCTCTAGCTAAGTTGACAACAAGACAAAACACCATGTTAAGTTAGCAAAACAAAAATGAGCAGTGGCCCAATAACAGAATCACCACTTCCTTGATAAAATTGAAACAAGGAGGCATAGCAATAAACAAGAAACTGCCAAATACCACAAATATCTCTCTGACTTCTCATCAATTATGTTTCCCATCAAACAATGCCCTCGATCAGTTTAACATCTATTGCAAGAGTAATACATTACCACTTATGTCAAAAGCAACAACTGATGGAAAATGGTAAATGTCATCATTTAACTATATTCTAACAATCCCCTTGAGGAGTATGGTACTCCCCCTCGATGAGAGAGGGCAGCGCGTCAAATATCTAAATGCTCTACTATCATGATAAGTTACACATGTCGCAGCTAATGAGAGGTGGTGAATCTAATCCTTTTATCATAATTTTAACACTGTAAACGATGTGCATATAAATTCACAGAAACTGAATTCTACTTCTCAGAAAAATACAAAGCTATCTTAACCCAAAAAACACAACCCATCAAAATTCTGATATTCACAGAGCTCAAAAATGAGAAAGAGAGTCATACAGAAGCGTAAACAGTGCCCTCAGTAGGAGCACATCTATTGCAATCACAGGGTACCCAAAATAGGTCACTCCCAGTGTCCAGCGCCACCATAAACTTCACTCCCGGCGTACCCAACTGCACCGTCGTGTAATGCAAACTGTACCAAACCTCCACAAAACCAAAACATTCAAAGATAAACAAAAATTTAACAAAGAAATTCAAGATCACATCACAGAAGGCATTGAACCATACAATCCAAGGGAGCTGATCCGGACGGTAGAGTTTCCGTCGGAAAAGGCGAGCGGAGCGTCTAACTCAGAGAGCTTACGGCCGCGGAGGAGGCGATCTCGGTCAGCGAGCTCAGCGTAGTACTCGACAGTGCCCTTCTCCGGCCAACTGTCGCTGGCGGCCGGAGCAAGCTTACCTCCGGAGGCCTCGGACCACTTCCTGACGGGATCAGAGAAGCGGTGGTGCATCTTGAAGCTGAAGATGTGGCCACCATTGCCAGAGCTGTGAGAGCCCCAGAGTGAGATCAAGAAGACGAGGAGGACGAATTTGTAGAAACAGGGCATAGTGGAAAACCTAGAAAGATTCTGGCATTGTGATAGAAAGTAAAAGACTAAATCCTAGATCTTGGGAGGCAAAAAAAGTGTTTGTTTTGGGAGAAAATTCAGGGTTTTGGGAGGGGGATGGTTTCAGAGAGAGTCATGGGGGGTTAGTAGGATCTTTGAACTGTGAGACAGTGAGAGTGGAAACTGGAAAGTGGGGTGGTTTGGGACTTTTCTGGTGGCCATGTGGAGTGGGTCCCATTCTTGCTTTTGTTTGACGGTTGTGGAAGTTAGGAGGGCGACTTCGGTTGGGAAATTATTTCCTAATTTGACAGAGTGAGAAAAAGTTGGAAGTAGTTGGACTTGGAATCAATGGTACGAATTCCACATTGATTTGATTTATAATTTTCTTTTTATTGATTTCTATAGCATTGTTGATTGTTTTAATGAGAATATTTAAAAATAATAAGTATCAAAAACTATATTTTTATTTTACAAGATAGTGGCAACCAATTTTTAATTTTTTTTTAACAATAATTAATTCAAGAGTTGATTATGACTAGTACATCAGTATTATAAAATATTTATGAGATAATAATCTTTTTTTAAAAGAAATTAAACAAAATTTTGTTCTAATGTGATAGATATAAGTTGAATCCTTGTAATTGTGAGTAGTGTTATAGATATGTATGTATGCGTTTGTTTATATATGAATGTATGTGTGTATAGAAAAAAAAAAAGAAAAAAAAAAAGAAAAAAAAGAATGTATGTGTATATATACCACTACAAAAAAAGGCTATTTTATGGCTTTATTTTTTTTTTCCCTGCCCTTTATTCTAAGCACCATAATAAAAGACATAGGATTTGGTAATGCTAATTTTTATATGTTTATAAATATAAATTAATTTAATCATTACTTCAAATGATAAAATGTGTAACTAATATTAATTAGTATGGAATTAAGAACAAAAATAAAAAACATAAATAATGATTATTTAACTAGGTGATTAGCCCGAGCTCAATTCCCATTCTATTGCGATGATATGGGCCATATGGCTATGTTCATCAACTTTTTCTTTCTTATTTTATTTTTTATTAATAAAGACTGATTTAAGAGTTATTTAACACTACCAATGAAATAAAAATAGAATTAAAAATTAAGTACGTAGTGAAATTATTACGTTTGATGAAGTTATTAACCAAACTTGACTTAAAGCCTGTTTGAGATTGCGTTTGAGAGGCTTAAAAGTGCTTTTAACACTCAAAAGGTCCGT
Organism: Corylus avellana; assembly: GCF_901000735.1. NCBI lineage: Eukaryota > Viridiplantae > Streptophyta > Magnoliopsida > Fagales > Betulaceae > Corylus > Corylus avellana. The sequence goes on along the minus strand of NC_081542.1, from coordinate 1,371,028 downwards.
TTAAAGAAAAAAAGTAATCATTTGGTAAAAAAATTAAGAGCGCTTTTAAGAGTAAAAAAAGCTTAAAAATGGCCAAAACACCATTTTGGCAAAGGCTTAAAAATAAAGATTTTGCTCAAAAGCTCTTTTTGACTTAAAAGCTCTATTTCTCAAACGCAATTCTAAATAAACTCTTAATTATCACTCCCTTTTGAGATATGATTATCAAATGGTTTGGTTCTGATTAGTTGCACGGCTATTATTTATGCAAAAACATATTATTCATCCTCATCGTCCAAAATGATGATCTTCAATATTTTTCTAAATATAATGTACAAATATAGCATTCAAACTCATTAATCTAACTATCTTCTGCAGCTACGGTTGAGCCGTTTTGCCGACACTAAACAGCCACGCCCTAGCTTCTGCTCCGGCGTTCCTCCACCTCCTTGTGAGGCATAACCACCTCCTTGTGAGGCATAACCACCTCCTAGTGAGGCTTATCCATCTTATTGTGAGATTAATTTTTGGGTTTCTCTCTTGTTACCTAGTCTCTAAACCTTCTCTTTGTAGCTCTGTTTTTCGCTGTTTTGGTATTCTATCTGGTTTTCTTCTTGGCTTTCTGGTTCTTTACAATCACTCCTCCGTGGGATTCTTTTCCCCGAGATTCTTCTGGATTGTTGTATGGCCAGCTGGATTTTCCTGTTTTCTTCTACGATGCGTGTGGGTGAGATGGCTGGTTTGTGTGATTATGTGGGTTGCAATCATCCTGTGAAAGGTTTTTCTTTTTCTGATGGTCCATCACCTCAATGAAAGTCTTGGCCTGGAATAGTCGCGGGTTAGCTCGTGCGCCGACCATTCGTGCTCTACGGGCGTTGATCAGGACTCATAGACCTGATCTTATTTTTCTGTCGGAGACTAAAGTTGCTTCTGCAAGATTCCAGCCCTCTCTTTTTCATTTGGGTTTCTCCGGTTGGTTAGAAATCCCTCCGGTCGGCTTAAAAGGTGGGCTTTTTGTAACTTGGAAGCATGGTATTGAGATTGAGCCTGTTAGGCTTGATAGAAGTTGTATTTCCTGTTTGGTATTCTCTGATCCCTCTCATTGCCCTTGGTTATTCTCCTTTATTTATGCACCCCATATTGCTGAAAGGCGGTCAGTTTTTTGGTCTGAGTTGACGAACTTGGGGAACTCCTTTGGTGGGGCTTGGCTGTTATTGGGTGATTTCAACTCGGTGCTTTCTCCTTCAAAGAAGAGTGGAGGCCGTGCTTTTGGCTCCTCTTCTCAAAATGATTTTTTGGATTTTGTTCAGTCGAATGCATTGATTGATCTGGGTTTTGTAGGCAATAAGTTCACTTGGAGTAATCACCGTTCTGGGTTGGCTAATATTCGAGAGAGACTTGATAGAGGTTTAGCTAATCAAGAGTGGGTGCATCTATTTCCCAATGCTCTCATCAATCACTTTCTTGCCACCAATTCAGATCACTGTCCGATTTTGTTATCTACCACTGGGTCGTATCAAAATCTGCCTAAGCCCTTTAGATTTGAAGCTTTCTGGACAAGGGATAAATCCAGTTACTCAGTTGTTGCTGGTGCTTGGCTAGAAGAGGTGGAAGGCTCTCCAGCTTTCTCTTTAAGCAAGAAGTGGAAGTCTACTAAAAGTGCATTGAAGGTCTGGAATCAGCATCATTTTGGACACATTCAGTCTAGGATTAAATCTTTAATGTCTGAGATTAGTATAATTCAATCTAATCCTCATTCCCCTGTCAATGCTGCGAGAGAGGTGGTTCTTCAAGAGTCTCTTCAAGAGCATCTTTTGAGAGAGGAAGTATTGTGGAAACAGAAGTCTAGGGAATTGTGGTTAACTTGTACTGATCTCAACACCAAATTCTTCCATGCCTCAACTGTTTGCCGTCGCAGGTATAATTCTATCTCTAGTTTGAAAGCTTTTGATGGTACTAGGCTATGTGGTAGAGATAATATTGGCTCATTCCTGATGAATCATTTTAGTACTCTGTTTTCCTCTACCAATCCTAATTTTGATGATAGTCTTTCTGAGCTGGTGGAAGAAGTTATTACTGAGGAAGAGAATGTTTTGTTGTGTTTAATCCCGGATGAATTTGAGATTTTCTCTGCTATCACTGATCTTGGTCTCAATAAGGCACCGGGTCCAGATGGGATGACTGGGCTTTTCTATAAGTCTTACTGGCCGATTGTGAAATTGAGTGTGATCTCTTCGGTCCAATCCTTTTTTAGGGGTGGTTATATGCTTAAAGAATTCAATCATACTAACATTGCTCTCATCCCTAAGGTTGATAATCCATCCTTGGTGAACCATTTCAGGCCTATTAGTCTCACCAATTTTAACTACAAGATTATCTCTAAAATCTTGTCTAATAGACTCAAACCTCTCTTACACAAAATTGTGTCTCCTACTCAGTCAGCTTTTCTCAAGGGAAGGTCCATCCATGATAATACTATTTTAGCTCATGAGTTATTTCATACTATGAAGAAGAAGCAGGGGAATGGTGGTCTGATGACTTTGAAATTAGATATGGAGAATGCTTTTGACTCGATGGAATGGGAATTCTTGCTGAAAATCCTTTCCTTACTTGGGTTTCACACTACATGGATCCATTGGATTAGACAATGTATAACCACTTCCTCATTCTCTATTCTTTTGGATGGTGCGCCTTATGGAAAATTCTTTCCCTCCCGTGGCTTAAGGCAAGGAGATCCCATCTCTCCTTTTCTCTTTATATTGGGCTCTAAGATTCTTTCTAGGTTAATTTTACGGGAAGAGCAATTGGGTCACTTACATGGTATCAAAATGGCTAGATTGAGCCCTCCTATTTCACATCTGTTGTTTGCGGATGATGTGATGATCTTTTCTCGAGCCAATGTTCGCGAAGCTAATGTGATTCTTAATTGTCTTTCTACTTATTCTCGGTGGTCTGGTCAGTGTATTAATTTGGCTAAATCAGTAGTGTTTTTTAGCAAGAATTGTCGACCAGCCTCTAGAGCTTCTATTAATGGTGTGCTTCATCTTGCTCCTATTCCAGCAAGGGCCAAATACCTTGGTATTCCTCTTTTCATGAATCGTAAGAAGAAAGATACTTTTATTGAGCTTAAAGATAGGATTTTTGCTAAGATTTCGGGTTGGAAAGCGAGACTTCTTTCTCAAGCTGCTCGAACTACTCTGTTGAAATCAGTTGCCAATGCCATTCCCACTTATATTATGTCTTTTTTTCTCTTGCCGAAGTCTCTTTGTGCTGATATTAATGCAGGTTTGAGAAAATTTTGGTGGGGTTTTCCCCAAGATAAGAAACATAATCTCTCATTTCTTTCTTGGGAGAGTATTTGCAAGCCCAAGGCTCTGGGTGGGCTTGGGATTCGCTCTATGGAGTTTATGAATAATTCATTGCTGGCTAGATTGGGTTGGAAGATGACTATTAATCAACCTCTTCTTTGGGTTGAAGCCCTCCGGGGCAAGTATCTTGCTAATGGTATTTCCTTTTTAAATGCCCCTTCTAACCCTTTGTCTTCTTGGCTTTGGAAAGGGTTGCTGAAAAATAGGGAGCTGGTTTCAAAAGGCGCTTGTATTTCTATTACCAATGGTGGGAATGTTGGCATTTGGGACTCGCCATGGATTCCTTTGCAGCCTGGTTTTAAGCCC